>NW_026777286.1:0-64418 GCF_030936135.1 Gavia stellata | reverse complement strand
TAAAATTCACCAACGAAATTACGAACGTCCAGGGATTGCTCCTACACTAAAGGTGCCAGCCCTGAAAGCTCTTGCTGGTCCTCATCTCCCACTGGTAACCTCTCAAACGAACCACAAACACTTGGGCTCTGAACTTGTTTTGCCTACTAAAACTTCCAACGTACACAGCCTCTCCTGCTCAATTCTGGCCAGAGCTCAACACCGAAATTGCGAACATCCAGCGATTGCTCCTACACTAAAGGTGCCAGCCCTGAAAGCTCTTGCTGGTCCTCATCTCCCACTGGTAACCTCTCAAACGAACCACAAACACTTGGGCTCTGAACTTGTTTAGCCTACTAAAACTTCCAACGTACACAGCCTCTCCTGCTCAATCTGGCCAAAATTCACCAACGAAATTGCGAACGTCCAGCGATTGCTCCTACACTAAAGGTGCCAGCCCTGAAAGCTCTTGCTGGTCCTCATCTCCCACTGGTAACCTCTCAAACGAACCACAAACACTTGGGCTCTGAACTTGTTTAGCCTACTAAAACTTCCAACGTACACAGCCTCGTCCTGCTCAATCTGGCCAGAGCTCAACACCGAAATTGCGAACGTCCAGCGATTGCTCCTACACTAAAGGTGCCAGCCCTGAAAGCTCTTGCTGGTCCTCATCTCCCACTGGTAACCTCTCAAACGAACCACAAACACTTGGGCTCTCAACTTGTTTCGCCTACTAAAACTTCCAACGTACACAGCCTCTCCTGCTCAATCTGGCCAGAGCTCAACACCGAAATTGCGAAACGTCCAGGGATTGCTCCTACACTAAAGGTGCCAGCCCTGAAAGCTCTTGCTGGTCCTCATCTCCCACTGGTAACCTCTCAAACGAACCACAAACACTTGGGCTCTGAACTTGTTTAGCCTACTAAAACTTCCAACGTACACAGCCTCTCCTGCTCAATCTGGCCAGAGCTCAACACCGACATTGCGAACGTCCAGCGATTGCTCCTACACTAAAGGTGCCAGCCCTGAAAGCTCTTGCTGGTCCTCATCTCCCACTGGTAACCTCTCAAACGAACCACAAACACTTGGGCTCTGAACTTGTTTAGCCTACTAAAACTTCCAACGTACACAGCCTCTCCTGCTCAATCTGGCCAGAGCTCAACACCGACATTGCGAACTGTCCAGCGATTGCTCCTACACTAAAGGTGCCAGCCCTGAAAGCTCTTGCTGGTCCTCATCTCCCACTGGTAACCTCTCAAACGAACCACAAACACTTGGCCTCTGAACTTGTTTAGCCTACTAAAACTTCCAACGTACACAGCCTCTCCTGCTCAATCTGGCCAGAGCTCAACACCGAAATTGCGAACGTCCAGCGATTGCCTCCTACACTAAAGGTGCCAGCCCTGAAAGCTCTTGCTGGTCCTCATCTCCCACTGGTAACCTCTCAAACGAACCACAAACACTTGGGCTCTGAACTTGTTTAGCCTACTAAAACTTCCAACGTACACAGCCTCTCTTGCTCAATCTGGCCAAAATTCACCAACGAAATTACGAACGTCCAGGGATTGCTCCTACACTAAAGGTGCCAGCCCTGAAAGCTCTTGCTGGTCCTCATCTCCCACTGGTAACCTCTCAAACGAACCACAAACACTTGGGCTCTGAACTTGTTTTGCCTACTAAAACTTCCAACGTACACAGCCTCTCCTGCTCAATCTGGCCAGAGCTCAACACCGAAATTGCGAACGTCCAGCGATTGCTCCTACACTAAAGGTGCCAGCCCTGAAAGCTCTTGCTGGTCCTCATCTCCCACTGGTAACCTCTCAAACGAACCACAAACACTTGGGCTCTGAACTTGTTTAGCCTACTAAAACTTCCAACGTACACAGCCTCTCCTGCTCAATCTGGCCAAAAATTCACCAACGAAATTACGAACGTCCAGCGATTGCTCCTACACTAAAGGTGCCAGCCCTGAAAGCTCTTGCTGGTCCTCATCTCCCACTGGTAACCTCTCAAACGAACCACAAAACACTTGGGCTCTGAACTTGTTTAGCCTACTAAAACTTCCAACGTACACAGCCTCTCCTGCTCAATCTGGCCAGTGCTCAACACCGAAATTGCGAACGTCCAGCGATTGCTCCTACACTAAAGGTGCCAGCCCTGAAAGCTCTTGCTGGTCCTCATCTCCCACTGGTAACCTCTCAAACGAACCACAAACACTTGGGCTCTGAACTTGTTTAGCCTACTAAAACTTCCAACGTACACAGCCTCTCCCTGCTCAATCTGGCCAGAGCTCAAACACCGAAATTGTGAACGTCCAGCGATTGCTCCTACACTAAAGGTGCCAGCCCTGAAAGCTCTTGCTGGTCCTCATCTCCCACTGGTAACCTCTCAAACGAACCACAAACACTTGGGCTCTGAACTTGTTTAGCCTACTAAAACTTCCAACGTAACACAGCCTCTCCTGCTCAATGTGGCCAAAATTCACTAACGAAATTACGAACGTCCAGGGATTGCTCCTACACTAAAGGTGCCCAGCCCTGAAAGCTCTTGCTGGTCCTCATCTCCCACTGGTAACCTCTCAATGAACCACAAACACTTGGGCTCTGAACTTGTTTAGCCTACTAAAACTTCCAACGTACACAGCCTCTCCTGCTCCAATCTGGCCAGAGCTCAACACCGAAATTGCGAACGTCCAGGGATTGCTCCTACACTAAAGGTGCCAGCCCTGAAAGCTCTTGCTGGTCCTCATCTCCCACTGGTAACCTCTCAAACGAACCACAAAACACTTGGGCTCTGAACTTGTTTAGCCTACTAAAACTACCGACGTACACAGCCTCTCCTGCTCAATCTGGCCAGAGCTCAACACCGAAATTGCGAACGTCCAGCGATTGCTCCTACACTAAAGGTGCCAGCCCTGAAAGCTCTTGCTGGTCCTCATCTCCCACTGGTAACCTCTCAAACGAACCACAAACACTTGGGCTCTCAACTTGTTTCGCCTACTAAAACTTCCAACGTACACAGCCTCTCCTGCTCAATCTGGCCAGAGCTCAACACCGACATTGCGAACGTCCAGCGATTGCTCCTACACTAAAGGTGCCAGCCCTGAAAGCTCTTGCTGGTCCTCATCTCCCACTGGTAACCTCTCAAACGAACCACAAACACTTGGGCTCTGAACTTGTTTAGCCTACTAAAACTTCCAACGTACACAGCCTCTCCTGCTCAATCTGGCCAGAGCTCAACACCGACATTGCGAACGTCCAGCGATTGCTCCTACACTAAAGGTGCCAGCCCTGAAAAGCTCTTGCTGGTCCTCATCTCCCACTGGTAACCTCTCAAACGAACCACAAACACTTGGCCTCTGAACTTGTTTAGCCTACTAAAACTTCCAACGTACACAGCCTCTCTCCTGCTCAATCTGGCCAGAGCTCAACACCGACATTGCGAACGGTCCAGCGATTGCTCCTACACTAAAGGTGCCAGCCCTGAAAGCTCTTGCTGGTCCTCATCTCCCACTGGTAACCTCTCAAACGAACCACAAACACTTGGGCTCTGAACTTGTTTAGCCTACTAAAACTTCCAACGTACACAGCCCTCTCCTGCTCAATCTGGCCAGAGCTCAACACCGAAATTGCGAACGTCCAGCGATTGCTCCTACACTACAAGGTGCCAGCCCTGAAAGCTCTTGCTGGTCCTCATCTCCCCACTGGTAACCTCTCAAACGAACCACAAACACTTGGGCTCTGAAACTTGTTTTAGCCTACTAAAACTTCCAACGTTACACAGCCTCTCTTGCTCAATTCTGGCCAAAATTCACCAAACGAAATTACGAACGTCCAGGGATTGCTCCTACACTAAAGGTGCCAGCCTGAAAGCTCTTGCTGGTCCTCATCTCCCACTGGTAACCTCTCAAACGAACCACAAACACTTGGGCTCTGAACTTGTTTTGCCTACTAAAACTTCCAACGTACACAGCCTCTCCTGCTCAATCTGGCCAGAGCTCAACACCGAAATTGCGAACATCCAGCGATTGCTCCTACACTAAAGGTGCCAGCCCTGAAAGCTCTTGCTGGTCCTCATCTCCCACTGGTAACCTCTCAAACGAACCACAAACACTTGGCCTCTGAACTTGTTTAGCCTACTAAAACTTCCAACGTACACAGCCTCTCCTGCTCAATCTGGCCAAAATTCACCAACAGAAATTGCGAACGTCCAGCGATTGCTCCTACACTAAAGGTGCCAGCCCTGAAAGCTCTTGCTGGTCCTCATCTCCCACTGGTAACCTCTCAAACGAACCACAAACACTTGGGCTCTGAACTTGTTTAGCCTACTAAAACTTCCAACGTACACAGCCTCTCCTGCTCAATCTGGCCAGAGCTCAACACCGAAATTGCGAACGTCCAGGGATAGCTCCTACACTAAAGGTGCCAGCCCTGAAAGCTCTTGCTGGTCCTCATCTCCCACTGGTAACCTCTCAAACGAACCACAAACACTTGGGCTCTGAACTTGTTTAGCCTACTAAAACTTCCAACGTACACAGCCTCTCCTGCTCAATCTGGCCAGAGCTCAACACCGGAAATTGTGAACGTCCAGCGATTGCTCCTACACTAAAGGTGCCAGCCCTGAAAGCTCTTGCTGGTCCTCATCTCCCACTGGTAACCTCTCAAACGAACCACAAACACTTGGGCTCTCAACTTGTTTAGCCTACTAAAACTTCCAACGTACACAGCCTCTCCTGCTCAATGTGGCCAAAATTCACCAAACGAAATTACGAACGTCCAGGGATTGCTCCTACACTAAAGGTGCCAGCCCTGAAAGCTCTTGCTGGTCCTCATCTCCCACTGGTAACCTCTCAAATGAACCACAAACACTTGGGCTCTGAACTTGTTTAGCCTACTAAAACTTCCAACGTACACAGCCTCTCCTGCTCAATCTGGCCAGAGCTCAACACCGAAATTGCGAACGTCCAGGGATTGCTCCTACACTAAAGGTGCCAGCCCTGAAAGCTCTTGCTGGTCCTCATCTCCCACTGGTAACCTCTCAAACGAACCACAAACACTTGGGCTCTGAACTTGTTTAGCCTACTAAAACTACCAACGTACACAGCCTCTCCTGCTCAATCTGGCCAGAGCTCAACACCGACATTGCGAACGTCCAGCGATTGCTCCTACACTAAAGGTGCCAGCCCTGAAAGCTCTTGCTGGGTCCTCATCTCCCACTGGTAACCTCTCAAACGAACCACAAACACCTTGGGCTCTGAACTTGTTTCGCCTACTAAAACTTCCAACGTACACAGCCTCTCCTGCTCAATCTGGCCAGAGCTCAACACCGAAATTGCGAACGTCCAGCGATTGCTCCTACACTAAAGGTGCCAGCCCTGAAAGCTCTTGCTGGTCCTCATCTCCCACTGGTAACCTCTCAAACGAACCACAAACACTTGGGCTCTTGAACTTGTTTAGCCTACTAAAACTTCCAACGTACACAGCCTCTCCTGCTCAATCTGGCCAGAGCTCAACACCGAAATTGCGAACGTCCAGCGATTGCTCCCTACACTAAAGGTGCCAGCCCTGAAAGGCTCTTGCTGGTCCTCATCTCCCACTGGTAACCTCTCAAACGAACCACAAACACTTGGCCTCTGAACTTGTTTAGCCTACTAAAACTTCCAACGTACACAGCCTCTCCTGCTCAATCTGGCCAGAGCTCAACACCGACATTGCGAACGTCCAGGGATTGCTCCTACACTAAAAGGTGCCAGCCCTGAAAGCTCTTGCTGGTCCTCATCTCCCACTGGTAACCTCTCAAACGAACCACAAACACTTGGGCTCTCAACTTGTTTAGCCTACTAAAACTACCAACGTACACAGCCTCTTCCTGCTCAATCTGGCCAGAGCTCAACACCGAAATTGCGAACGTCCAGGGATTGCTCCTACACTAAAGGTGCCAGCCCTGAAAGCTCTTGCTGGTCCTCATCTCCCACTGGTAACCTCTCAAACGAAACCACAAACACTTGGGCTCTCAACTTGTTTAGCCTACTAAAACTTCCAACGTACACAGCCTCTCCTGCTCAATCTGGCCAGAGCTCAACACCGAAATTGCGAACGTCCAGCGATTGCTCCTACACTAAAGGTGCCAGCCCTGAAAGCTCTTGCTGGTCCTCATCCTCCCACTGGTAACCTCTCAAACGAACCACAAACACTTGCGCTCCCAACTTGTTTAGCCTACTAAAACTTCCAAGTACACAGCCTCTCCTGCTCAATCTGGCCAGAGCTCAACACCCGAAATTGCGAACGTCCAGGGATTGCTCCTACACTAAAGGTGCCAGCCCTGAATAGCTCTTGCTGGTCCTCATCTCCCACTGGTAACCTCTCAAACGAACCACAAACACTTGGGCTCTGAACTTGTTTAGCCTACTAAAACTTCCAACGTACACAGCCTCTCATGCTCAATCTGGCCAAGATTCACCAACGAAATTACGAACGTCCAGCGATTGCTCCTACACTAAAGGTGCCAGCCCTGAAAGCTCTTGCTGGTCCTCATCTCCCACTGGTAACCTCTCAAACGAACCACAAACACTTGGGCTCTCAACTTGTTTAGCCTACTAAAACTTCCAACGTACACAGCCTCTCCTGCTCAAGCTGGCCAGAGCTCAACACCGACATTGCGAACGTCCAGGGATTGCTCCTACACTAAAGGTGCCAGCCCTGAAAGCTCTTGCTGGTCCTCATCTCCCACTGGTAACCTCTCAAACGAACCACAAACACTTGGGCTCTGAACTTGTTTAGCCTACTAAAACTTCCAACGTACACAGCCTCTCCTGCTCAATCTGGCCAGAGCTCAACACCGACATTGCGAACGTCCAGGGATTGCTCCTACACTAAAGGTGCCAGCCCTGAAAGCTCTTGCTGGTCCTCATCTCCCACTGGTAACCTCTCAAACGAACCACAAACACTTGGGCTCTGAACTTGTTTAGCCTACTAAAACTTCCAACGTACACGAGCCTCTCCTGCTCAATCTGGCCAGAGCTCAACACCGAAATTGTGAACGGTCCAGCGATTGCTCCTACACTAAAGGTGCCAGCCCTGAAAGCTCTTGCTGGTCCTCATCTCCCACTGGTAACCTCTCAAACGAACCACAAAACACTTGGGCTCGTCAACTTGTTTAGCCTACTAAAACTTCCAACGTACACAGCCTCTCCTGCTCAAGCTGGCCAGAGCTCAACACCGACATTGCGAACGTCCAGCGATTGCTCCTACACTAAAGGTGCCAGCCCTGAAAGCTCTTGCTGGTCCTCATCTCCCACTGGTAACCTCTCAAACGAACCACAAACACTTGGGCTCTGAACTTGTTTAGCCTACTAAAACTTCCAACGTACACAGCCTCTCCTGCTCAATCTGGCCAAAATTCACCAACGAAATTACGAACGTCCAGGGATTGCTCCTACACTAAAGGTGCCAGCCCTGAAAGCTCTTGCTGGTCCTCATCTCCCACTGGTAACCTCTCAAACGAACCACAAACACTTGGGCTCTCAACTTGTTTAGCCTACTAAAACTTCCAACGTACACAGCCTCTCCTGCTCAAGCTGGCCAGAGCTCAACACCGAAATTGCGAACGTCCAGGATTGCTCCTACACTAAAGGTGCCAGCCCTGAAAGCTCTTGCTGGTCTCATCTCCCACTGGTAACCTCTCAAACGAACCACAAACACTTGGGCTCTGAACTTGTTTAGCCTACTAAAACTTCCAACGTACACAGCCTCTCCTGCTCAATCTGGCCAGAGCTCAACACCGACATTGCGAACGTCCAGGGATTGCTCTTACACTAAAGGTGCCAGCCCTGAAAGCTCTTGCTGGTCCTCATCTCCCACTGGTAACCTCTTTCTCAAACGAACCACAAACACTTGGGCTCTGAACTTGTTTAGCCTACTAAAACTTCCAACGTACACAGCCTCTCCTGCTCAATCTGGCCAGAGCTCAACACCGAAATTGCGAACGTCCAGGGATTGCTCCTACACTAAAGGTGCCAGCCCTGAAAGCTCTTGCTGGTCCTCATCTCCCACTGGTAACCTCTCAAACGAACCACAAACACTTGGGCTCTCAACTTGTTTAGCCTGCTAAAACTTCCAACGTACACAGCCTCTCCTGCTCAATCTGGCCAGAGCTCAACACCGACATTGCGAACGTCCAGGGATTGCTCTTACACTAAAGGTGCCAGCCCTGAAAGCTCTTGCTGGTCCTCATCTCCCACTGGTAACCTCTCAAACGAACCACAAACACTTGGCCTCTGAACTTGTTTAGCCTACTAAAACTTCCAACGTACACAGCCTCTCCTGCTCAATCTGGCCAGAGCTCAACACCGAAATTGCGAACGTCCAGGGATTGCTCCTACACTAAAGGTGCCAGCCCTGAAAGCTCTTGCTGGTCCTCATCTCCCACTGGTAACCTCTCAAACGAACCACAAACACTTGGGCTCTGAACTTGTTTCGCCTACTAAAACTTCCAACGTACACAGCCTCTCCTGCTCAATCTGGCCAGAGCTCAACACCGAAATTGCGAACGTCCAGGGATTGCTCCTACACTAAAGGTGCCAGCCCTGAAAGCTCTTGCTGGTCCTCATCTCCCACTGGTAACCTCTCAAACGAACCACAAACACTTGGGCTCTCAACTTGTTTAGCCTACTAAAACTTCCAAAGTACACAGCCTCTCCTGCTCAATCTGGCCAGAGCTCAACACCGAAATTGCGAACGTCCAGGGATTGCTCCTACACTAAAGGTGCCAGCCCTGAAAGCTCTTGCTGCTCCTCATCTCCCACTGGTAACCTCTCAAACGAACCACAAACACTTGGGCTCTCAACTTGTTTAGCCTACTAAAACTTCCAACGTACACAGCCTCTCCTGCTCAAGCTGGCCAAAATTCACCAACGAAATTACGAACGTACAGCGATTGCTCCTACACTAAAGGTGCCAGCCCTGAAAGCTCTTGCTGGTCCTCATCTCCCACTGGTAACCTCTCAAACGAACCACAAACACTTGGCCTCTGAACTTGTTTAGCCTACTAAAACTTCCAACGTACACAGCCTCTCCTGCTCAATCTGGCCAGAGCTCAACACCGACATTGCGAACGTCCAGCGATTGCTCCTACACTAAAGGTGCCAGCCCTGAAAGCTCTTGCTGGTCCTCATCTCCCACTGGTAACCTCTCAAACGAACCACAAACACTTGGGCTCTGAACTTGTTTAGCCTACTAAAACTTCCAACGTACACAGCCTCTCCTGCTCAATCTGGCCAGAGCTCAACACCGACATTGCGAACGTCCAGGGATTGCTCCTACACTAAAGGTGCCAGCCCTGAAAGCTCTTGCTGGTCCTCATCTCCCACTGGTAACCTCTCAAACGAACCACAAACACTTGGGCTCTGAACTTGTTTAGCCTACTAAAACGTCCAACGTACACAGCCTCTCCTGCTCAATCTGGCCAGAGCTCAACACCGAAATTGTGAACGTCCAGCGATTGCTCCTACACTAAAGGTGCCAGCCCTGAAAGCTCTTGCTGGTCCTCATCTCCCACTGGTAACCTCTCAAACGAACCACAAACACTTGGGCTCTCAACTTGTTTAGCCTACTAAAACTTCCAACGTACACAGCCTCTCCTGCTCAAGCTGGCCAGAGCTCAACACCGACATTGCGAACGTCCAGCGATTGCTCCTACACTAAAGGTGCCAGCCCTGAAAGCTCTTGCTGGTCCTCATCTCCCACTGGTAACCTCTCAAACGAACCACAAACACTTGGGCTCTGAACTTGTTTAGCCTACTAAAACTTCCAACGTACACAGCCTCTCCTGCTCAATCTGGCCAGAGCTCAACACCGAAATTGTGAACGTCCAGCGATTGCTCCTACACTAAAGGTGCCAGCCCTGAAAGCTCTTGCTGGTCCTCATCTCCCACTGGTAACCTTTCAAACGAACCACAAACACTTGGGCTCTGAACTTGTTTAGCCTACTAAAACTTCCAACGTACACAGCCTCTCCTGCTCAAGCTGGCCAGAGCTCAACACCGAAATTGCGAACGTCCAGGGATTGCTCCTACACTAAAGGTGCCAGCCCTGAAAGCTCTTGCTGCTCCTCATCTCCCACTGGTAACCTCTCAAACGAACCACAAACACTTGGGCTCTGAACTTGTTTAGCCTACTAAAACTACCAACGTACACAGCCTCTCCTGCTCAATCTGGCCAGAGCTCAATACCGAAATTGCGAACGTCCAGCGATTGCTCCTACACTAAAGGTGCCAGCCCTGAAAGCTCTTGCTGGTCCTCATCTCCCACTGGTAACCTCTCAAACGAACCACAAACACTTGGCCTCTGAACTTGTTTCGCCTACTAAAACTTCCAACGTACACAGCCTCTCCTGCTCAATCTGGCCAGAGCTCAACACCGAAATTGCGAACGTCCAGGGATTGCTCCTACACTAAAGGTGCCAGCCCTGAAAGCTCTTGCTGGTCCTCATCTCCCACTGGTAACCTCTCAAACGAACCACAAACACTTGGGCTCTGAACTTGTTTAGCCTACTAAAACTTCCAACGTACACAGCCTCTCCTGCTCAATCTGGCCAGAGCTCAACACCGACATTGCGAACGTCCAGGGATTGCTCTTACACTAAAGGTGCCAGCCCTGAAAGCTCTTGCTGGTCCTCATCTCCCACTGGTAACCTCTAGGACCAGCAAGAGCTTTCAGGGCTGGCACCTTTTAGTGTAGGAGCAATCCCTGGACGTTCGCAATTTCGGTGTTGAGCTCTGGCCAAAATTCACCAACGAAATTACGAACGTCCAGGGATTGCTCCTACACTAAAGGTGTCAGCCCTGAAAGCTCTTGCTGGTCCTCATCTCCCACTGGTAACCTCTCAAACGAACCACAAACACTTGGGCTCTCAACTTGTTTAGCCTACTAAAACTTCCAACGTACACAGCCTCTCCTGCTCAATCTGGCCAGAGCTCAACACCGAAATTGCGAACGTCCAGGGATTGCTCCTACACTAAAGGTGCCAGCCCTGAAAGCTCTTGCTGGTCCTCATCTCCCACTGGTAACCTCTCAAACGAACCACAAACACTTGGGCTCTGAACTTGTTTAGCCTACTAAAACTACCAACGTACACAGCCTCTCCTGCTCAATCTGGCCAGAGCTCAACACCGAAATTGCGAACGTCCAGCGATTGCTCCTACACTAAAGGTGCCAGCCCTGAAAGCTCTTGCTGGTCCTCATCTCCCACTGGTAACCTCTCAAACGAACCACAAACACTTGGGCTCTGAACTTGTTTCGCCTACTAAAACTTCCAACGTACACAGCCTCTCCTGCTCAATCTGGCCAGAGCTCAACACCGAAATTGCGAACGTCCAGCGATTGCTCCTACACTAAAGGTGCCAGCCCTGAAAGCTCTTGCTGGTCCTCATCTCCCACTGGTAACCTCTCAAACGAACCACAAACACTTGGGCTCTCAACTTGTTTAGCCTACTAAACTTCCAACGTACACAGCCTCTCCTGCTCAATCTGGCCAGAGCTCAACACCGAAATTGCGAACGTCCAGCGATTGCTCCTACACTAAAGGTGCCAGCCCTGAAAGCTCTTGCTGGTCCTCATCTCCCACTGGTAACCTCTCAAACGAACCACAAACACTTGCGCTCTCAACTTGTTTAGCCTGCTAAAACTTCCAACGTACACAGCCTCTCCTGCTCAATCTGGCCAGAGCTCAACACCGACATTGCGAACGTCCAGGGATTGCTCTTACACTAAAGGTGCCAGCCCTGAAAGCTCTTGCTGGTCCTCATCTCCCACTGGTAACCTCTCAAACGAACCACAAACACTTGGGCTCTGAACTTGTTTAGCCTACTAAAACTTCCAACGTACACAGCCTCTCCTGCTCAATCTGGCCAGAGCTCAACACCGAAATTGCGAACGTCCAGGGATTGCTCCTACACTAAAGGTGCCAGCCCTGAAAGCTCTTGCTGGTCCTCATCTCCCACTGGTAACCTCTCAAACGAACCACAAACACTTGGGCTCTGAACTTGTTTAGCCTACTAAAACTTCCAACGTACACAGCCTCTCCTGCTCAATCTGGCCAGAGCTCAACACCGAAATTGCGAACGTCCAGCGATTGCTCCTACACTAAAGGTGCCAGCCCTGAAAGCTCTTGCTGGTCCTCATCTCCCACTGGTAACCTCTCAAACGAACCACAAACACTTGGGCTCTGAACTTGTTTAGCCTACTAAAACTTCCAAAGTACACAGCCTCTCCTGCTCAATCTGGCCAGAGCTCAACACCGACATTGCGAACGTCCAGGGATTGCTCCTACACTAAAGGTGCCAGCCCTGAAAGCTCTTGCTGGTCCTCATCTCCCACTGGTAACCTCTCAAACGAACCAAAAACACTTGGGCTCTGAACTTGTTTAGCCTACTAAAACTTCCAACGTACACAGCCTCTCCTGCTCAATCTGGCCAGAGCTCAACACCGAAATTGCGAACGTCCAGGGATTGCTCCTACACTAAAGGTGCCAGCCCTGAAAGCTCTTGCTGGTCCTCATCTCCCACTGGTAACCTCTCAAACGAACCACAAACACTTGGGCTCTCAACTTGTTTAGCCTACTAAAACTTCCAACGTACACAGCCTCTCCTGCTCAATCTGGCCAGAGCTCAACACCGAAATTGCGAACGTCCAGCGATTGCTCCTACACTAAAGGTGCCAGCCCTGAAAGCTCTTGCTGGTCCTCATCTCCCACTGGTAACCTCTCAAACGAACCACAAACACTTGGGCTCTGAACTTGTTTAGCCTACTAAAACTTCCAAAGTACACAGCCTCTCCTGCTCAATCTGGCCAGAGCTCAACACCGAAATTGCGAACGTCCAGGGATTGCTCCTACACTAAAGGTGCCAGCCCTGAAAGCTCTTGCTGGTCCTCATCTCCCACTGGTAACCTCTCAAACGAACCACAAACACTTGGGCTCTGAACTTGTTTAGCCTACTAAAACTTCCAACGTACACAGCCTCCCCTGCTCAATCTGGCCAGAGCTCAACACCGAAATTGCGAACGTCCAGCGATTGCTCCTACACTAAAGGTGCCAGCCCTGAAAGCTCTTGCTGGTCCTCATCTCCCACTGGTAACCTCTCAAACGAACCACAAACACTTGGGCTCTCAACTTGTTTAGCCTACTAAAACTTCCAACGTACACAGCCTCTCCTGCTCAATCTGGCCAGAGCTCAACACCGACATTGCGAACGTCCAGGGATTGCTCCTACACTAAAGGTGCCAGCCCTGAAAGCTCTTGCTGGTCCTCATCTCCCACTGGTAACCTCTCAAACGAACCAAAAACACTTGCGCTCTCAACTTGTTTAGCCTACTAAAACTTCCAACGTACACAGCCTCTCCTGCTCAATCTGGCCAGAGCTCAACACCGAAATTGTGAACGTCCAGCGATTGCTCCTACACTAAAGGTGCCAGCCCTGAAAGCTCTTGCTGGTCCTCATCTCCCCCTGGTAACCTCTCAAACGAACCACAAACACTTGGGCTCTCAACTTGTTTAGCCTACTAAAACTTCCAACGTACACAGCCTCTCCTGCTCAAGCTGGCCAGAGCTCAACACCGACATTGCGAACGTCCAGCGATTGCTCCTACACTAAAGGTGCCAGCCCTGAAAGCTCTTGCTGGTCCTCATCTCCCACTGCTAACCTCTCAAACGAACCACAAACACTTGGGCTCTGAACTTGTTTAGCCTACTAAAACTTCCAACGTACACAGCCTCTCCTGCTCAATCTGGCCAGAGCTCAACACCGAAATTGCGAACGTCCAGCGATTGCTCCTACACTAAAGGTGCCAGCCCTGAAAGCTCTTGCTGGTCCTCATCTCCCACTGGTAACCTCTCAAACGAACCACAAACACTTGGGCTCTGAACTTGTTTAGCCTACTAAAACTACCAACGTACACAGCCTCTCCTGCTCAATCTGGCCAGAGCTCAATACCGAAATTGCGAACGTCCAGCGATTGCTCCTACACTAAAGGTGCCAGCCCTGAAAGCTCTTGCTGGTCCTCATCTCCCACTGGTAACCTCTCAAACGAACCACAAACACTTGGGCTCTGAACTTGTTTAGCCTACTAAAACTTCCAACGTACACAGCCTCTCCTGCTCAATCTGGCCAGAGCTCAACACCGAAATTGCGAACGTCCAGCGATTGCTCCTACACTAAAGGTGCCAGCCCTGAAAGCTCTTGCTGGTCCTCATCTCCCACTGGTAACCTCTCAAACGAACCACAAACACTTGGGCTCTGAACTTGTTTAGCCTACTAAAACTTCCAACGTACACAGCCTCTCCTGCTCAATCTGGCCAGAGCTCAACACCGACATTGCGAACGTCCAGCGATTGCTCCTACACTAAAGGTGCCAGCCCTGAAAGCTCTTGCTGGTCCTCATCTCCCACTGGTAACCTCTCAAACGAACCACAAACACTTGGCCTCTGAACTTGTTTAGCCTACTAAAACTTCCAACGTACACAGCCTCTCCTGCTCAATCTGGCCAGAGCTCAACACCGACATTGCGAACGTCCAGCGATTGCTCCTACACTAAAGGTGCCAGCCCTGAAAGCTCTTGCTGGTCCTCATCTCCCACTGGTAACCTCTCAAACGAACCACAAACACTTGGGCTCTGAACTTGTTTAGCCTACTAAAACTTCCAACGTACACAGCCTCTCCTGCTCAATCTGGCCAGAGCTCAACACCGAAATTGCGAACGTCCAGCGATTGCTCCTACACTAAAGGTGCCAGCCCTGAAAGCTCTTGCTGGTCCTCATCTCCCACTGGTAACCTCTCAAACGAACCACAAACACTTGGGCTCTGAACTTGTTTAGCCTACTAAAACTTCCAACGTACACAGCCTCTCCTGCTCAATCTGGCCAAAATTCACCAACGAAATTACGAACGTCCAGCGATTGCTCCTACACTAAAGGTGCCAGCCCTGAAAGCTCTTGCTGGTCCTCATCTCCCACTGGTAACCTCTCAAACGAACCACAAACACTTGGGCTCTGAACTTGTTTAGCCTACTAAAACTTCCAACGTACACAGCCTCTCCTGCTCAATCTGGCCAGAGCTCAACACCGAAATTGCGAACGTCCAGCGATTGCTCCTACACTAAAGGTGCCAGCCCTGAAAGCTCTTGCTGGTCCTCATCTCCCACTGGTAACCTCTCAAACGAACCACAAACACTTGGGCTCTGAACTTGTTTAGCCTACTAAAACTTCCAACGTACACAGCCTCTCCTGCTCAATCTGGCCAGAGCTCAACACCGAAATTGTGAACGTCCAGCGATTGCTCCTACACTAAAGGTGCCAGCCCTGAAAGCTCTTGCTGGTCCTCATCTCCCACTGGTAACCTCTCAAACGAACCACAAACACTTGGGCTCTGAACTTGTTTAGCCTACTAAAACTTCCAACGTACACAGCCTCTCCTGCTCAATCTGGCCAAAATTCACCAACGAAATTACGAACGTCCAGGGATTGCTCCTACACTAAAGGTGCCAGCCCTGAAAGCTCTTGCTGGTCCTCATCTCCCACTGGTAACCTCTCAAATGAACCACAAACACTTGGGCTCTGAACTTGTTTAGCCTACTAAAACTTCCAACGTACACAGCCTCTCCTGCTCAATCTGGCCAGAGCTCAACACCGAAATTGCGAACGTCCAGGGATTGCTCCTACACTAAAGGTGCCAGCCCTGAAAGCTCTTGCTGGTCCTCATCTCCCACTGGTAACCTCTCAAACGAACCACAAACACTTGGGCTCTGAACTTGTTTAGCCTACTAAAACTACCAACGTACACAGCCTCTCCTGCTCAATCTGGCCAGAGCTCAACACCGAAATTGCGAACGTCCAGCGATTGCTCCTACACTAAAGGTGCCAGCCCTGAAAGCTCTTGCTGGTCCTCATCTCCCACTGGTAACCTCTCAAACGAACCACAAACACTTGGGCTCTGAACTTGTTTAGCCTACTAAAACTTCCAACGTACACAGCCTCTCCTGCTCAATCTGGCCAGAGCTCAACACCGAAATTGCGAACGTCCAGGGATTGCTCCTACACTAAAGGTGCCAGCCCTGAAAGCTCTTGCTGGTCCTCATCTCCCACTGGTAACCTCTCAAACGAACCACAAACACTTGGGCTCTCAACTTGTTTAGCCTACTAAAACTTCCAACGTACACAGCCTCTCCTGCTCAATCTGGCCAGAGCTCAACACCGAAATTGCGAACGTCCAGGGATTGCTCCTACACTAAAGGTGCCAGCCCTGAAAGCTCTTGCTGGTCCTCATCTCCCACTGGTAACCTCTCAACGAACCACAAACACTTGGGCTCTCAACTTGTTTAGCCTGCTAAAACTTCCAACGTACACAGCCTCTCCTGCTCAATCTGGCCAGAGCTCAACACCGACATTGCGAACGTCCAGGGATTGCTCTTACACTAAAGGTGCCAGCCCTGAAAGCTCTTGCTGGTCCTCATCTCCCACTGGTAACCTCTCAAACGAACCACAAACACTTGGGCTCTCAACTTGTTTAGCCTACTAAAACTTCCAACGTACACAGCCTCTCCTGCTCAATCTGGCCAGAGCTCAACACCGAAATTGCGAACGTCCAGCGATTGCTCCTACACTAAAGGTGCCAGCCCTGAAAGCTCTTGCTGGTCCTCATCTCCCACTGGTAACCTCTCAAACGAACCACAAACACTTGGGCTCTGAACTTGTTTAGCCTACTAAAACTTCCAAAGTACACAGCCTCTCCTGCTCAATCTGGCCAGAGCTCAACACCGAAATTGCGAACGTCCAGGGATTGCTCCTACACTAAAGGTGCCAGCCCTGAAAGCTCTTGCTGGTCCTCATCTCCCACTGGTAACCTCTCAAACGAACCACAAACACTTGGGCTCTGAACTTGTTTAGCCTACTAAAACTTCCAACGTACACAGCCTCTCCTGCTCAATCTGGCCAAAATTCACCAACGAAATTACGAACGTCCAGCGATTGCTCCTACACTAAAGGTGCCAGCCCTGAAAGCTCTTGCTGGTCCTCATCTCCCACTGGTAACCTCTCAAACGAACCACAAACACTTGGGCTCTGAACTTGTTTAGCCTACTAAAACTTCCAACGTACACAGCCTCTCCTGCTCAATCTGGCCAGAGCTCAACACCGACATTGCGAACGTCCAGCGATTGCTCCTACACTAAAGGTGCCAGCCCTGAAAGCTCTTGCTGGTCCTCATCTCCCACTGGTAACCTCTCAAACGAACCACAAACACTTGGGCTCTGAACTTGTTTAGCCTACTAAAACTTCCAACGTACACAGCCTCCCCTGCTCAATCTGGCCAGAGCTCAACACCGAAATTGCGAACGTCCAGCGATTGCTCCTACACTAAAGGTGCCAGCCCTGAAAGCTCTTGCTGGTCCTCATCTCCCACTGGTAACCTCTCAAACGAACCACAAACACTTGGCCTCTGAACTTGTTTAGCCTACTAAAACTTCCAACGTACACAGCCTCTCCTGCTCAATCTGGCCAGAGCTCAACACCGACATTGCGAACGTCCAGGGATTGCTCCTACACTAAAGGTGCCAGCCCTGAAAGCTCTTGCTGGTCCTCATCTCCCACTGGTAACCTCTCAAACGAACCACAAACACTTGCGCTCTCAACTTGTTTAGCCTACTAAAACTTCCAACGTACACAGCCTCTCCTGCTCAATCTGGCCAGAGCTCAACACCGAAATTGTGAACGTCCAGCGATTGCTCCTACACTAAAGGTGCCAGCCCTGAAAGCTCTTGCTGGTCCTCATCTCCCACTGGTAACCTCTCAAACGAACCACAAACACTTGGGCTCTCAACTTGTTTAGCCTACTAAAACTTCCAACGTACACAGCCTCTCCTGCTCAAGCTGGCCAGAGCTCAACACCGACACTGCGAACGTCCAGCGATTGCTCCTACACTAAAGGTGCCAGCCCTGAAAGCTCTTGCTGGTCCTCATCTCCCACTGGTAACCTCTCAAACGAACCACAAACACTTGGGCTCTGAACTTGTTTAGCCTACTAAAACTTCCAACGTACACAGCCTCTCCTGCTCAATCTGGCCAGAGCTCAACACCGAAATTGCGAACGTCCAGCGATTGCTCCTACACTAAAGGTGCCAGCCCTGAAAGCTCTTGCTGGTCCTCATCTCCCACTGGTAACCTCTCAAACGAACCACAAACACTTGGGCTCTGAACTTGTTTAGCCTACTAAAACTACCAACGTACACAGCCTCTCCTGCTCAATCTGGCCAGAGCTCAATACCGAAATTGCGAACGTCCAGCGATTGCTCCTACACTAAAGGTGCCAGCCCTGAAAGCTCTTGCTGGTCCTCATCTCCCACTGGTAACCTCTCAAACGAACCACAAACACTTGGGCTCTCAACTTGTTTCGCCTACTAAAACTTCCAACGTACACAGCCTCTCCTGCTCAATCTGGCCAGAGCTCAACACCGAAATTGCGAACGTCCAGCGATTGCTCCTACACTAAAGGTGCCAGCCCTGAAAGCTCTTGCTGGTCCTCATCTCCCACTGGTAACCTCTCAAACGAACCACAAACACTTGGGCTCTGAACTTGTTTAGCCTACTAAAACTTCCAACGTACACAGCCTCTCCTGCTCAATCTGGCCAGAGCTCAACACCGACATTGCGAACGTCCAGCGATTGCTCCTACACTAAAGGTGCCAGCCCTGAAAGCTCTTGCTGGTCCTCATCTCCCACTGGTAACCTCTCAAACGAACCACAAACACTTGGGCTCTGAACTTGTTTAGCCTACTAAAACTTCCAACGTACACAGCCTCTCCTGCTCAATCTGGCCAGAGCTCAACACCGACATTGCGAACGTCCAGCGATTGCTCCTACACTAAAGGTGCCAGCCCTGAAAGCTCTTGCTGGTCCTCATCTCCCACTGGTAACCTCTCAAACGAACCACAAACACTTGGCCTCTGAACTTGTTTAGCCTACTAAAACTTCCAACGTACACAGCCTCTCCTGCTCAATCTGGCCAGAGCTCAACACCGACATTGCGAACGTCCAGCGATTGCTCCTACACTAAAGGTGCCAGCCCTGAAAGCTCTTGCTGGTCCTCATCTCCCACTGGTAACCTCTCAAACGAACCACAAACACTTGGGCTCTGAACTTGTTTAGCCTACTAAAACTTCCAACGTACACAGCCTCCCCTGCTCAATCTGGCCAGAGCTCAACACCGAAATTGCGAACGTCCAGCGATTGCTCCTACACTAAAGGTGCCAGCCCTGAAAGCTCTTGCTGGTCCTCATCTCCCACTGGTAACCTCTCAAACGAACCACAAACACTTGGGCTCTGAACTTGTTTAGCCTACTAAAACTTCCAACGTACACAGCCTCTCCTGCTCAATCTGGCCAGAGCTCAACACCGACATTGCGAACGTCCAGGGATTGCTCCTACACTAAAGGTGCCAGCCCTGAAAGCTCTTGCTGGTCCTCATCTCCCACTGGTAACCTCTCAAACGAACCACAAACACTTGCGCTCTCAACTTGTTTAGCCTACTAAAACTTCCAACGTACACAGCCTCTCCTGCTCAATCTGGCCAGAGCTCAACACCGAAATTGTGAACGTCCAGCGATTGCTCCTACACTAAAGGTGCCAGCCCTGAAAGCTCTTGCTGGTCCTCATCTCCCACTGGTAACCTCTCAAACGAACCACAAACACTTGGGCTCTCAACTTGTTTAGCCTACTAAAACTTCCAACGTACACAGCCTCTCCTGCTCAAGCTGGCCAGAGCTCAACACCGACATTGCGAACGTCCAGCGATTGCTCCTACACTAAAGGTGCCAGCCCTGAAAGCTCTTGCTGGTCCTCATCTCCCACTGGTAACCTCTCAAACGAACCACAAACACTTGGGCTCTGAACTTGTTTAGCCTACTAAAACTTCCAACGTACACAGCCTCTCCTGCTCAATCTGGCCAGAGCTCAACACCGAAATTGCGAACATCCAGCGATTGCTCCTACACTAAAGGTGCCAGCCCTGAAAGCTCTTGCTGGTCCTCATCTCCCACTGGTAACCTCTCAAACGAACCACAAACACTTGGGCTCTGAACTTGTTTAGCCTACTAAAACTACCAACGTACACAGCCTCTCCTGCTCAATCTGGCCAGAGCTCAATACCGAAATTGCGAACGTCCAGCGATTGCTCCTACACTAAAGGTGCCAGCCCTGAAAGCTCTTGCTGGTCCTCATCTCCCACTGGTAACCTCTCAAACGAACCACAAACACTTGGGCTCTCAACTTGTTTCGCCTACTAAAACTTCCAACGTACACAGCCTCTCCTGCTCAATCTGGCCAGAGCTCAACACCGAAATTGCGAACGTCCAGCGATTGCTCCTACACTAAAGGTGCCAGCCCTGAAAGCTCTTGCTGGTCCTCATCTCCCACTGGTAACCTCTCAAACGAACCACAAACACTTGGGCTCTGAACTTGTTTAGCCTACTAAAACTTCCAACGTACACAGCCTCTCCTGCTCAATCTGGCCAGAGCTCAACACCGACATTGCGAACGTCCAGCGATTGCTCCTACACTAAAGGTGCCAGCCCTGAAAGCTCTTGCTGGTCCTCATCTCCCACTGGTAACCTCTCAAACGAACCACAAACACTTGGGCTCTGAACTTGTTTAGCCTACTAAAACTTCCAACGTACACAGCCTCTCCTGCTCAATCTGGGCAAAATTCACCAACGAAATTACGAACGTCCAGCGATTGCTCCTACACTAAAGGTGCCAGCCCTGAAAGCTCTTGCTGGTCCTCATCTCCCACTGGTAACCTCTCAAACGAACCACAAACACTTGGGCTCTGAACTTGTTTAGCCTACTAAAACTTCCAACGTACACAGCCTCTCCTGCTCAATCTGGCCAGAGCTCAACACCGAAATTGCGAACGTCCAGCGATTGCTCCTACACTAAAGGTGCCAGCCCTGAAAGCTCTTGCTGGTCCTCATCTCCCACTGGTAACCTCTCAAACGAACCACAAACACTTGGGCTCTGAACTTGTTTAGCCTACTAAAACTTCCAACGTACACAGCCTCTCCTGCTCAATCTGGCCAGAGCTCAACACCGAAATTGTGAACGTCCAGCGATTGCTCCTACACTAAAGGTGCCAGCCCTGAAAGCTCTTGCTGGTCCTCATCTCCCACTGGTAACCTCTCAAACGAACCACAAACACTTGGGCTCTGAACTTGTTTAGCCTACTAAAACTTCCAACGTACACAGCCTCTCCTGCTCAATGTGGCCAAAATTCACCAACGAAATTACGAACGTCCAGGGATTGCTCCTACACTAAAGGTGCCAGCCCTGAAAGCTCTTGCTGGTCCTCATCTCCCACTGGTAACCTCTCAAATGAACCACAAACACTTGGGCTCTTTGTCGTGGTTTAAGCCCAGCTGGCAACTAAGCACCACACAGCCGCTCACTCACTCCCCCCAGGTGGGGTGGGGGAGAGAACCAGAAGAGTAAAAGTGAGAAAACTCGTGGGCTGAGATAAAAACAGTTTAATAGGTAGAGCAAAAGAACACTGCGCGGAGAAGCAAAGCGAAAGAAGGAATTAATTCACCACTTCCCGTCGGCAGGCAGGTGTTCAGCTATCTGCAGGGAAGCAGGGCTCTATCACGCGTAGCGGTTGCTCGGGAAGACAAACGCCATTACTCCGAATGTCCCCCCCTTCCTTCTTCCTCCCCCGGCTTTATATACTGAGCATGATGTCATATGGTATGGAATATCCCTTTGGTCAGTTGGGGTCAGCTGTCCCGGCTGTGTTCCCTCCCAACTTCCCATGCACCCCCAGCCCACTCGCTGGTGGGGTGGGGTGAGGAGCAGAAAAGGCCTTGGTGCTGTGTGAGCCCTGCTCAGCAGTAACTAAAACATTCCTGCTTTATCAACATTGTTTCCAGCCCAAATCCAAAACACAGCCCCATACAATCCAAAACACAGCCCCATACTAGCTGCTATGAAGAAAGTTAACCCCATCCCAGCCAAACCAGCACATTCTCCACCCCTTATTCCATACCATTTACATCATGCTCAGGTCTCACACCATCCAAAACGTTCTCATTCCCTATCATCGCCCTTCCCATCCTTTGATATAGTACACAGATATCCTTCCCTTAGTCTATGGACCACCCCGGTGAAATATTTGTAAAATGTCCATAAATGTCCATTGAGTTCATGTAGTCCATAACTTTGGGCTCCATCTGTTATGGTGGTCACTCAGGAGAGAAGAGGTGTTGTATTGCATGGAGTTATTGGGCACCACAGCTAGCTCAGGTCGGGTCACTGCTGCACTTGCACTGCTTCTTGTAAGGCTTGTCCTCAATTGGTTCAGGTGGTTCCTGCTATAGTAGTTCCTGTAACATATAACTCAAATCATGGATTAGTTTCACCCAGAATTAAATCACCTTGAGGTACACACTGGACTCCCCCATTCTTCTGCATTACCCACCAAGTGCACCCAGGTCCTTGAGCAAAAACAACCCCGCGAATAGGTTTACCTTTTCCTGAGGAAGGAATAACCCAGACTGTTTTTCCCAGCAAGTTCCTTATATGTACTACGGGAATCTTATCTCCTTCCACAGTGCGCAGGGGTTTTGATTGGGCAGGGCCAGGTCGACTGGCAGAGCCTCTAGTGTTAACCAGCCAAGTGGCTTCTGCTAAATGTGTATCCCAATGCTTAAATGTCCCAGCACCCATTGCTTTCAGTGTAGTTTTTAATATTGCGTTGTATCGTTCAATTTTCCCGGAGGCTGGTGCATGGTAGGGGATGTGATACACCCAGTCAATGCCATGCTCCTTGGCCCAGGTGTTAATGAGGTTGTTTCGGAAATGAGTCCCGTTGTCTGATTCAATTCTTTCAGGGGTGCCGTGTCGCCATAAAATTTGCTTTTCAAGGCCCAAGATAGTGTTCCGGGCAGTGGCATGGGTCACGGGGTATGTTTCCATCCATCCGGTAGTTGCTTCCACCATTGTAAGCACATGCTGCTTCCCGTGGCGGGTTCGTGGTAGTGTGATATAATCAACCTGCCAGGCTTCCCCGTATTGATATTTCAGCCATCGTCCTCTATACCAAAAAGGCTTCAGCCGCTTAGCTTGTTTGATTATGGCACATGTTTCACATTCATGGATAACCTGTGCAATGGCATCAATAGTCAAGTCCACCCCTCGATCACGAGCCCATTTGTATGTTGCATCCCTTCCTAAATGTCCTGATGTGTCATGGGCCCATCGAGCTATAAATAGCTCACCCTTATGTTCCCAATCCAGATCCACCTGAGCCACTTCAATTCTAGCAGCTTGGTCCACCCGCTCATTGTTTCGATGTTCTTCAGTGGCACGACTCTTGGGTATGTGAGCATCTACATGACGTACTTTTACAACCAGGTTCTCTACCCGAGCAGCAATATCTTGCCATAATTCAGCAGCCCAGATGGGCTTACCTCTGCGCTGCCAGTTGCTCTGCTTCCATTGCTGTAGCCACCCCCATAGGGCATTTGCCACCATCCATGAGTCCGTATAGAGATAAAGTACTGGCCATTTCCCTCGTTCAGCAATATCTAAAGCCAGCTGAATGGCTTTCACCTCTGCAAACTGACTTGATTCACCTTGTCCTTCAGCAGTTTCTGCAACTTGTCGCGTAGGACTCCACACAGCAGCTTTCCACCTTCGATGTTTTCCCACAATACGACAGGATCCATCTGTAAACAGGGCATATTGCTTCTCAGTCTCTGATAATTCATTATACAGAGGGGCCTCTTCAGCACGAGTCACCTCCTCTGGTGACAGTCCGAAGTTTCGGCCCTCTGGCCAGTCCATGATCACTTCCAGGATTCCCGGGCGGTCGGGGTTTCCCATCCGAGCTCGTTGCGTTATCAGTGCAACCCACTTACTCCATGTAGCATCAGTTGCGTGATGCGTAGAGGGGATCTTCCCTTTGAACATCCAGCCCAGCACAGGCAATCGAGGGGCCAAAAGGAGCTGTGCTTCAGTACCAACGACTTCCGAAGCAGCTCGAATTCCTTCATATGCTGCTAATATTTCTTTTTCAGTTGGAGTGTAACGGGCTTCAGATCCCCTATATCCCCGGCTCCAAAACCCTAGAGGTCGACCTCGAGTCTCTCCAGGTGCTTTCTGCCAGAGGCTCCAGGTGGGGCCGTTATCCCCGGCTGAGGTGTAAAGTACATTTTTCACATCTTGTCCTGTCCGGACTGGCCCAAGCGCTACTGCACGAACTATCTCCTGTTTAATTTGTTCAAAGGCTTGCTGCTGTTCAGGGCCCCATTCAAAGTCGTTCTTCTTCCGGGTCACTCGATAGAGAGGGCTTACGATCAGACTATAACTTGGAATATGCATTCTCCAGAAACCCACAACACCTAAGAAAGCTTGTGTTTCCTTTTTGTTAGTTGGTGGAGACATGGCTGTTATTTTATTGATCACATCCATTGGGATATGACGACGCCCATCCTGCCATTTTATTCCTAAAAACTGAATTTCCTGTGCAGGCCCTTTGACCTTACTTTGTTTTATAGCAAAACCAGCTTTCAGGAGAATCTGGATTATTCTTCTCCCCTTCTCAAATACTTCCTCCGCTGTGTTGCCCCACACAATGATGTCATCAATATACTGCAGGTGTTCCGGAGCTTCGCCTTGTTCCAGTGCACTCTGTATCAGCCCATGACAAATGGTAGGACTATGTTTCCACCCCTGGGGCAGTCGATTCCAGGTGTACTGGATACCCCTCCATGTGAAAGCAAACTGTGGCCTGCACTCTGCTGCCAGAGGGATCGAGAAAAACGCATTGGCGATATCTATTGTTGCATACCATTTGGCAGCCTTTGACTCCAGTTCATACTGAAGTTCTAGCATGTCTGGTACGGCAGCACTCAGCGGCGGTGTGACTTCGTTCAGGCCTCGATAGTCCACTGTTAACCGCCACTCTCCGTTAGATTTTTGCACGGGCCATATGGGACTATTAAAGGGTGAATGAGTCTTACTGATCACTCCTTGACTTTCCAGTTGACGGATCAAGTTGTGGATGGGAACCAGGGAGTCTCGATTGGTGCGATATTGTCGCCGATGCACTGTCATGGTAGCAATTGGCACCTGCTGTTCTTTAACTTGCAGCAACCCCACCACAGAAGGATCCTCTGAGAGACCAGGCAAGCTAGACAGCTGTTTAATTTCCTCCGTATTCAAAGCAGCTATACCAAAAGCCCATCGATACCCTTTTGGGTCTCTGAAGTACCCTCTCCTGAGATAGTCTATGCCAAGGATGCATGGAGCCTCTGGACCAGTCACAATAGGGTGCTTTTGCCACTCATTCCCAGTTAGGCTTACTTCAGCCTCCAACACAGACAGTTCTTGGGATCCCCCTGTCACTCCAGAAATACAGATGGATTCCGCCCCCTTGTAATCTGATGGAATTAGAGTACACTGTGCACCGGTGTCCACTAGAGCTTTATACTCCTGTGGGGCTGATGTGCCAGGCCATCGAATCCACACAGTCCAGTAAACTCGGTTGTCCCTTTCCTCCGCCTGGCCGAAGGCAGGGCCCCTCTACTCCTGGTCTGAGTCTTCATTACTTGTTTTTTGTACGTGCATAACAGAAGTCCCTTCATCAGGATCAAAAGTACCGTCAGCCCTTCTACTTTGTCCAACAGACACTGGAGCAGTCATTTTTCTGGACGGATGCTTTTTAGCTGTTGTTTTTCCTTGCAATTCCTGCACCCGAGCTTCTAGTCTCCAGGTAGGTTGACCATCCCACTTCCTCATGTCCTCCCCCTGGTCACGCAGGAAGAACCACAGGGTTGCACGTGGTGTGCGCCACCGGTACCCTTTCGCCTGAACAGGGAAAAGTTGACTCTTAATAGCCGAGGCTCTGGTTGGAGTGGATGAGGAAAACCTACCCTTCTCAGCTTGCTCAAACATGTTTTGAGTCAGTCTGTGTCTGTCCACAGCCGAGACACAAGCACACATGGAGGGAGCAAGGTTATCTTCGTATTCTCGGAGTTGCCTGGCCAGTTCATCTATAGTTGGTGCCTCAATGTCTGTCCAGTTCATTATTGCCAGGGTGTGGGTGTAAGACGTTGCTGCATTCCGTACAAACTTGCGCCACATGGACCGTGTGCATTGGATTTCATCCGGGTCTTTGCATGCGTGGTCATTATAGATTACCTCCAACACAGCTAATTCCCTTAGATACTGGATGCCCCCCTCGATGTTGGTCCATTTCCTTCGAGAGTTTGCAAGTTCTTCCTTGAAGGGATACCTGTCCTTCACACTTGATAGGAGTCGCTGCCAAAGACTGAGGACTCCTGCCTTTTTTCCAATACCTTTGTCAATGGCCTTGTCCTTAGCAAGCGATCCCAGCTGCCGGGCTTCTTTACCCTCCAATTCCTGACTACTGGCCCCAATATCCCAGCAACGAAGTAACCAGCTGAGAATTAGCTCACCTGGTTGACGGCTGAAATCTTTTCGCATGTCTCGTAGCTCACTTAGGGATAGGGAGCGGGTGGTTTCCGTTTCATTGATTATCTCAGTATCTTCGTCCTGTTCCTGTGGCTGCTCTGCTGCAGAAGAGGCTGCCTCTTCTGATTCTTTTTCCCTCTTAGGAGAAGCTTCTTCATCCCTTACTAAACGAGCTGATTTCCGCTTCCACTGTTTCTTTTTAGTTATAGGGGCGACGGATACAGTGCCTGATTTATTTCCCCTCTCTTCTCCCTGAGGGTGCTGCATAGTATCAAGCAGTGTTTGGTAGATGCTGGCGAGGGCCCAGCACAGCGCGGTAAGTTGTGCCTCTCTGGAGTAGCCCTGGCATTTTTTTTTCAAACATTCTACCACTTCATCAGGATCCTGTAATTGTTCAGGGGTGAAAGTCCAGATCATTGGAGGTGAGAAGTTCTCTAGATACCTGCCCATATTCTCCCACATGCCGTGCCACCCATGACCGTACTCTCGTGGAACCTGGGTCATATTCCTAAATTGCTTGTTGACCTTAGAGAAAACTGAAGCAATATGTCTAAGGAATATCAATAGAAGTATTTTAACTGCCCAAGGATGTTCAAGGTACTGAGAGGTCATTGTCATGAGGGAGACAACATCACAGAAGAAGGAAGCAAGGGTGCTGTTCTGTATTTCCTCCAAAAAAAAACTCTCAGAAGGAGGAGTATAATTGTTAAGTATCTCCACGAGATGGTACCCAAAATACAGTAATGGCTTCAGCCCAGAGACCAAACACCAGATTATCCAGCTCAAGGTCAGCGTTTTGAAAACAAATCTTCCAGGCAAAATGTCACTAATTACTGCAGAGCAGAGCATACTGAAAAAGCGCAGGCCAATCTTTAACAGATATAGCAAAAAGAAGATCATGGTGCAAATTAAACAGACTAATGTTGACCTATAACTTTTAAAAGATAGAAGTTCTGTTGAATCTGTTATTATCTCAAACCCTTCGAGCCCCACGTTGGGCGCCAAAAAGGACTGTCGTGGTTTAAGCCCAGCTGGCAACTAAGCACCACACAGCCGCTCACTCACTCCCCCCAGGTGGGGTGGGGGAGAGAACCAGAAGAGTAAAAGTGAGAAAACTCGTGGGCTGAGATAAAAACAGTTTAATAGGTAGAGCAAAAGAACACTGCGCGGAGAAGCAAAGCGAAAGAAGGAATTAATTCACCACTTCCCGTCGGCAGGCAGGTGTTCAGCTATCTGCAGGGAAGCAGGGCTCTATCACGCGTAGCGGTTGCTCGGGAAGACAAACGCCATTACTCCGAATGTCCCCCCCTTCCTTCTTCCTCCCCCGGCTTTATATACTGAGCATGATGTCATATGGTATGGAATATCCCTTTGGTCAGTTGGGGTCAGCTGTCCCGGCTGTGTTCCCTCCCAACTTCCCATGCACCCCCAGCCCACTCGCTGGTGGGGTGGGGTGAGGAGCAGAAAAGGCCTTGGTGCTGTGTGAGCCCTGCTCAGCAGTAACTAAAACATTCCTGCTTTATCAACATTGTTTCCAGCCCAAATCCAAAACACAGCCCCATACAATCCAAAACACAGCCCCATACTAGCTGCTATGAAGAAAGTTAACCCCATCCCAGCCAAAACCAGCACAGCTCTGAACTTGTTTAGCCTACTAAAACTTCCAACGTACACAGCCTCTCCTGCTCAATCTGGCCAGAGCTCAACACCGAAATTGCGAACGTCCAGGGATTGCTCCTACACTAAAGGTGCCAGCCCTGAAAGCTCTTGCTGGTCCTCATCTCCCACTGGTAACCTCTCAAACGAACCACAAACACTTGGCCTCTGAACTTGTTTAGCCTACTAAAACTACCAACGTACACAGCCTCTCCTGCTCAATCTGGCCAGAGCTCAACACCGAAATTGCGAACGTCCAGCGATTGCTCCTACACTAAAGGTGCCAGCCCTGAAAGCTCTTGCTGGTCCTCATCTCCCACTGGTAACCTCTCAAACGAACCACAAACACTTGGGCTCTGAACTTGTTTCGCCTACTAAAACTTCCAACGTACACAGCCTCTCCTGCTCAATCTGGCCAGAGCTCAACACCGAAATTGCGAACGTCCAGGGATTGCTCCTACACTAAAGGTGCCAGCCCTGAAAGCTCTTGCTGGTCCTCATCTCCCACTGGTAACCTCTCAAACGAACCACAAACACTTGGGCTCTGAACTTGTTTAGCCTACTAAAACTTCCAACGTACACAGCCTCTCCTGCTCAATCTGGCCAGAGCTCAACACCGACATTGCGAACGTCCAGGGATTGCTCCTACACTAAAGGTGCCAGCCCTGAAAGCTCTTGCTGGTCCTCATCTCCCACTGGTAACCTCTCAAACGAACCACAAACACTTGGGCTCTCAACTTGTTTAGCCTACTAAAACTTCCAACGTACACAGCCTCTCCTGCTCAATCTGGCCAGAGCTCAACACCGAAATTGCGAACGTCCAGGGATTGCTCCTACACTAAAGGTGCCAGCCCTGAAAGCTCTTGCTGGTCCTCATCTCCCACTGGTAACCTCTCAAACGAACCACAAACACTTGGGCTCTGAACTTGTTTAGCCTACTAAAACTTCCAACGTACACAGCCTCTCCTGCTCAATCTGGCCAGAGCTCAACACCGACATTGCGAACGTCCAGCGATTGCTCCTACACTAAAGGTGCCAGCCCTGAAAGCTCTTGCTGGTCCTCATCTCCCACTGGTAACCTCTCAAACGAACCACAAACACTTGCGCTCTCAACTTGTTTAGCCTACTAAAACTTCCAAAGTACACAGCCTCTCCTGCTCAATCTGGCCAGAGCTCAACACCGAAATTGCGAACGTCCAGGGATTGCTCCTACACTAAAGGTGCCAGCCCTGAAAGCTCTTGCTGGTCCTCATCTCCCACTGGTAACCTCTCAAACGAACCACAAACACTTGGGCTCTGAACTTGTTTAGCCTACTAAAACTTCCAACGTACACAGCCTCTCCTGCTCAATCTGGCCAAAATTCACCAACGAAATTACGAACGTCCAGCGATTGCTCCTACACTAAAGGTGCCAGCCCTGAAAGCTCTTGCTGGTCCTCATCTCCCACTGGTAACCTCTCAAACGAACCACAAACACTTGGGCTCTCAACTTGTTTAGCCTACTAAAACTTCCAACGTACACAGCCTCTCCTGCTCAAGCTGGCCAGAGCTCAACACCGAAATTGCGAACGTCCAGGGATTGCTCCTACACTAAAGGTGCCAGCCCTGAAAGCTCTTGCTGGTCCTCATCTCCCACTGGTAACCTCTCAAACGAACCACAAACACTTGGGCTCTGAACTTGTTTAGCCTACTAAAACTTCCAACGTACACAGCCTCTCCTGCTCAATCTGGCCAGAGCTCAACACCGAAATTGTGAACGTCCAGCGATTGCTCCTACACTAAAGGTGCCAGCCCTGAAAGCTCTTGCTGGTCCTCATCTCCCACTGGTAACCTCTCAAACGAACCACAAACACTTGGGCTCTGAACTTGTTTAGCCTACTAAAACTTCCAACGTACACAGCCTCTCCTGCTCAAGCTGGCCAGAGCTCAACACCGACATTGCGAACGTCCAGGGATTGCTCCTACACTAAAGGTGCCAGCCCTGAAAGCTCTTGCTGGTCCTCATCTCCCACTGGTAACCTCTCAAACGAACCACAAACACTTGGGCTCTGAACTTGTTTAGCCTACTAAAACTTCCAACGTACACAGCCTCTCCTGCTCAATCTGGCCAGAGCTCAACACCGAAATTGCGAACGTCCAGCGATTGCTCCTACACTAAAGGTGCCAGCCCTGAAAGCTCTTGCTGGTCCTCATCTCCCACTGGTAACCTCTCAAACGAACCACAAACACTTGGGCTCTGAACTTGTTTAGCCTACTAAAACTTCCAACGTACACAGCCTCTCCTGCTCAATCTGGCCAGAGCTCAACACCGACATTGCGAACGTCCAGGGATTGCTCCTACACTAAAGGTGCCAGCCCTGAAAGCTCTTGCTGGTCCTCATCTCCCACTGGTAACCTCTCAAACGAACCACAAACACTTGGGCTCTCAACTTGTTTAGCCTACTAAAACTTCCAACGTACACAGCCTCTCCTGCTCAATCTGGCCAGAGCTCAACACCGAAATTGTGAACGTCCAGCGATTGCTCCTACACTAAAGGTGCCAGCCCTGAAAGCTCTTGCTGGTCCTCATCTCCCACTGGTAACCTCTCAAACGAACCACAAACACTTGGGCTCTGAACTTGTTTAGCCTACTAAAACTTCCAACGTACACAGCCTCTCCTGCTCAAGCTGGCCAGAGCTCAACACCGAAATTGCGAACGTCCAGCGATTGCTCCTACACTAAAGGTGCCAGCCCTGAAAGCTCTTGCTGGTCCTCATCTCCCACTGGTAACCTCTCAAACGAACCACAAACACTTGGGCTCTGAACTTGTTTAGCCTACTAAAACTTCCAACGTACACAGCCTCTCCTGCTCAATCTGGCCAGAGCTCAACACCGACATTGCGAACGTCCAGGGATTGCTCCTACACTAAAGGTGCCAGCCCTGAAAGCTCTTGCTGGTCCTCATCTCCCACTGGTAACCTCTCAAACGAACCACAAACACTTGGGCTCTGAACTTGTTTAGCCTACTAAAACTTCCAACGTACACAGCCTCTCCTGCTCAATCTGGCCAGAGCTCAACACCGAAATTGTGAACGTCCAGCGATTGCTCCTACACTAAAGGTGCCAGCCCTGAAAGCTCTTGCTGGTCCTCATCTCCCACTGGTAACCTCTCAAACGAACCACAAACACTTGGGCTCTGAACTTGTTTAGCCTACTAAAACTTCCAACGTACACAGCCTCTCCTGCTCAATCTGGCCAGAGCTCAACACCGACATTGCGAACGTCCAGGGATTGCTCCTACACTAAAGGTGCCAGCCCTGAAAGCTCTTGCTGGTCCTCATCTCCCACTGGTAACCTCTCAAACGAACCACAAACACTTGGGCTCTGAACTTGTTTAGCCTACTAAAACTTCCAACGTACACAGCCTCTCCTGCTCAATCTGGCCAGAGCTCAACACCGAAATTGTGAACGTCCAGCGATTGCTCCTACACTAAAGGTGCCAGCCCTGAAAGCTCTTGCTGGTCCTCATCTCCCACTGGTAACCTCTCAAACGAACCACAAACACTTGGGCTCTCAACTTGTTTAGCCTACTAAAACTTCCAACGTACACAGCCTCTCCTGCTCAAGCTGGCCAGAGCTCAACACCGACATTGCGAACGTCCAGGGATTGCTCCTACACTAAAGGTGCCAGCCCTGAAAGCTCTTGCTGGTCCTCATCTCCCACTGGTAACCTCTCAAACGAACCACAAACACTTGGGCTCTGAACTTGTTTAGCCTACTAAAACTTCCAACGTACACAGCCTCTCCTGCTCAATCTGGCCAGAGCTCAACACCGAAATTGCGAACGTCCAGCGATTGCTCCTACACTAAAGGTGCCAGCCCTGAAAGCTCTTGCTGGTCCTCATCTCCCACTGGTAACCTCTCAAACGAACCACAAACACTTGGCCTCTGAACTTGTTTAGCCTACTAAAACTTCCAACGTACACAGCCTCTCCTGCTCAATCTGGCCAGAGCTCAACACCGACATTGCGAACGTCCAGGGATTGCTCCTACACTAAAGGTGCCAGCCCTGAAAGCTCTTGCTGGTCCTCATCTCCCACTGGTAACCTCTCAAACGAACCACAAACACTTGGGCTCTCAACTTGTTTAGCCTACTAAAACTTCCAACGTACACAGCCTCTCCTGCTCAATCTGGCCAGAGCTCAACACCGAAATTGTGAACGTCCAGCGATTGCTCCTACACTAAAGGTGCCAGCCCTGAAAGCTCTTGCTGGTCCTCATCTCCCACTGGTAACCTCTCAAACGAACCACAAACACTTGGGCTCTGAACTTGTTTAGCCTACTAAAACTTCCAACGTACACAGCCTCTCCTGCTCAAGCTGGCCAGAGCTCAACACCGAAATTGCGAACGTCCAGGGATTGCTCCTACACTAAAGGTGCCAGCCCTGAAAGCTCTTGCTGGTCCTCATCTCCCACTGGTAACCTCTCAAACGAACCACAAACACTTGGGCTCTGAACTTGTTTAGCCTACTAAAACTACCAACATACACAGCCTCTCCTGCTCAATCTGGCCAGAGCTCAATACCGAAATTGCGAACGTCCAGGGATTGCTCCTACACTAAAGGTGCCAGCCCTGAAAGCTCTTGCTGGTCCTCATCTCCCACTGGTAACCTCTCAAACGAACCACAAACACTTGGCCTCTGAACTTGTTTCGCCTACTAAAACTTCCAACGTACACAGCCTCTCCTGCTCAATCTGGCCAGAGCTCAACACCGAAATTGCGAACGTCCAGGGATTGCTCCTACACTAAAGGTGCCAGCCCTGAAAGCTCTTGCTGGTCCTCATCTCCCACTGGTAACCTCTCAAACGAACCACAAACACTTGGGCTCTGAACTTGTTTAGCCTACTAAAACTTCCAACGTACACAGCCTCTCCTGCTCAATCTGGCCAGAGCTCAACACCGACATTGCGAACGTCAAGGGATTGCTCTTACACTAAAGGTGCCAGCCCTGAAAGCTCTTGCTGGTCCTCATCTCCCACTGGTAACCTCTCAAACGAACCACAAACACTTGGGCTCTGAACTTGTTTAGCCTACTAAAACTTCCAACGTACACAGCCTCTCCTGCTCAATCTGGCCAAAATTCACCAACGAAATTACGAACGTCCAGGGATTGCTCCTACACTAAAGGTGCCAGCCCTGAAAGCTCTTGCTGGTCCTCATCTCCCACTGGTAACCTCTCAAACGAACCACAAACACTTGGGCTCTCAACTTGTTTAGCCTACTAAAACTTCCAACGTACACAGCCTCTCCTGCTCAATCTGGCCAGAGCTCAACACCGAAATTGCGAACGTCCAGGGATTGCTCCTACACTAAAGGTGCCAGCCCTGAAAGCTCTTGCTGGTCCTCATCTCCCACTGGTAACCTCTCAAACGAACCACAAACACTTGGGCTCTGAACTTGTTTAGCCTACTAAAACTTCCAACGTACACAGCCTCTCCTGCTCAATCTGGCCAGAGCTCAACACCGACATTGCGAACGTCAAGGGATTGCTCTTACACTAAAGGTGCCAGCCCTGAAAGCTCTTGCTGGTCCTCATCTCCCACTGGTAACCTCTCAAACGAACCACAAACACTTGGGCTCTGAACTTGTTTAGCCTACTAAAACTTCCAACGTACACAGCCTCTCCTGCTCAATCTGGCCAAAATTCACCAACGAAATTACGAACGTCCAGGGATTGCTCCTACACTAAAGGTGCCAGCCCTGAAAGCTCTTGCTGGTCCTCATCTCCCACTGGTAACCTCTCAAACGAACCACAAACACTTGGGCTCTCAACTTGTTTAGCCTACTAAAACTTCCAACGTACACAGCCTCTCCTGCTCAATCTGGCCAGAGCTCAACACCGAAATTGCGAACGTCCAGGGATTGCTCCTACACTAAAGGTGCCAGCCCTGAAAGCTCTTGCTGGTCCTCATCTCCCACTGGTAACCTCTCAAACGAACCACAAACACTTGGGCTCTCAACTTGTTTAGCCTACTAAAACTACCAACGTACACAGCCTCTCCTGCTCAATCTGGCCAGAGCTCAACACCGAAATTGCGAACGTCCAGCGATTGCTCCTACACTAAAGGTGCCAGCCCTGAAAGCTCTTGCTGGTCCTCATCTCCCACTGGTAACCTCTCAAACGAACCACAAACACTTGGGCTCTGAACTTGTTTCGCCTACTAAAACTTCCAACGTACACAGCCTCTCCTGCTCAATCTGGCCAGAGCTCAACACCGAAATTGCGAACGTCCAGGGATTGCTCCTACACTAAAGGTGCCAGCCCTGAAAGCTCTTGCTGGTCCTCATCTCCCACTGGTAACCTCTCAAACGAACCACAAACACTTGGGCTCTGAACTTGTTTAGCCTACTAAAACTTCCAACGTACACAGCCTCTCCTGCTCAATCTGGCCAGAGCTCAACACCGAAATTGCGAACGTCCAGGGATTGCTCCTACACTAAAGGTGCCAGCCCTGAAAGCTCTTGCTGGTCCTCATCTCCCACTGGTAACCTCTCAAACGAACCACAAACACTTGGGCTCTCAACTTGTTTAGCCTACTAAAACTTCCAACGTACACAGCCTCTCCTGCTCAATCTGGCCAGAGCTCAACACCGACATTGCGAACGTCCAGGGATTGCTCTTACACTAAAGGTGCCAGCCCTGAAAGCTCTTGCTGGTCCTCATCTCCCACTGGTAACCTCTCAAACGAACCACAAACACTTGGGCTCTGAACTTGTTTAGCCTACTAAAACTTCCAACGTACACAGCCTCTCCTGCTCAATCTGGCCAGAGCTCAACACCGAAATTGCGAACGTCCAGGGATTGCTCCTACACTAAAGGTGCCAGCCCTGAAAGCTCTTGCTGGTCCTCATCTCCCACTGGTAACCTCTCAAACGAACCACAAACACTTGGGCTCTCAACTTGTTTAGCCTACTAAAACTTCCAACGTACACAGCCTCTCCTGCTCAATCTGGCCAGAGCTCAACACCGAAATTGCGAACGTCCAGCGATTGCTCCTACACTAAAGGTGCCAGCCCTGAAAGCTCTTGCTGGTCCTCATCTCCCACTGGTAACCTCTCAAACGAACCACAAACACTTGGGCTCTGAACTTGTTTAGCCTACTAAAACTTCCAAAGTACACAGCCTCTCCTGCTCAATCTGGCCAGAGCTCAACACCGAAATTGCGAACGTCCAGGGATTGCTCCTACACTAAAGGTGCCAGCCCTGAAAGCTCTTGCTGGTCCTCATCTCCCACTGGTAACCTCTCAAACGAACCACAAACACTTGGGCTCTGAACTTGTTTAGCCTACTAAAACTTCCAACGTACACAGCCTCTCATGCTCAATCTGGCCAAAATTCACCAACGAAATTACGAACGTCCAGCGATTGCTCCTACACTAAAGGTGCCAGCCCTGAAAGCTCTTGCTGGTCCTCATCTCCCACTGGTAACCTCTCAAACGAACCACAAACACTTGGGCTCTGAACTTGTTTAGCCTACTAAAACTTCCAACGTACACAGCCTCTCCTGCTCAATCTGGCCAGAGCTCAACACCGAAATTGCGAACGTCCAGCGATTGCTCCTACACTAAAGGTGCCAGCCCTGAAAGCTCTTGCTGGTCCTCATCTCCCACTGGTAACCTCTCAAACGAACCACAAACACTTGGGCTCTGAACTTGTTTAGCCTACTAAAACTTCCAACGTACACAGCCTCTCCTGCTCAATCTGGCCAGAGCTCAACACCGACATTGCGAACGTCCAGGGATTGCTCCTACACTAAAGGTGCCAGCCCTGAAAGCTCTTGCTGGTCCTCATCTCCCACTGGTAACCTCTCAAACGAACCACAAACACTTGGGCTCTGAACTTGTTTAGCCTACTAAAACTTCCAACGTACACAGCCTCTCCTGCTCAATCTGGCCAGAGCTCAACACCGAAATTGTGAACGTCCAGCGATTGCTCCTACACTAAAGGTGCCAGCCCTGAAAGCTCTTGCTGGTCCTCATCTCCCACTGGTAACCTCTCAAACGAACCACAAACACTTGGGCTCTCAACTTGTTTAGCCTACTAAAACTTCCAACGTACACAGCCTCTCCTGCTCAATCTGGCCAGAGCTCAACACCGAAATTGCGAACGTCCAGGGATTGCTCCTACACTAAAGGTGCCAGCCCTGAAAGCTCTTGCTGGTCCTCATCTCCCACTGGTAACCTCTCAAACGAACCACAAACACTTGGGCTCTGAACTTGTTTAGCCTACTAAAACTTCCAACGTACACAGCCTCTCCTGCTCAATCTGGCCAGAGCTCAACACCGAAATTGCGAACGTCCAGCGATTGCTCCTACACTAAATGTGCCAGCCCTGAAAGCTCTTGCTGGTCCTCATCTCCCACTGGTAACCTCTCAAACGAACCACAAACACTTGGGCTCTGAACTTGTTTAGCCTACTAAAACTTCCAACGTACACAGCCTCTCCTGCTCAATCTGGCCAGAGCTCAACACCGACATTGCGAACGTCCAGGGATTGCTCCTACACTAAAGGTGCCAGCCCTGAAAGCTCTTGCTGGTCCTCATCTCCCACTGGTAACCTCTCAAACGAACCACAAACACTTGGGCTCTGAACTTGTTTAGCCTACTAAAACTTCCAACGTACACAGCCTCTCCTGCTCAATCTGGCCAGAGCTCAACACCGAAATTGCGAACGTCCAGCGATTGCTCCTACACTAAAGGTGCCAGCCCTGAAAGCTCTTGCTGGTCCTCATCTCCCACTGGTAACCTCTCAAACGAACCACAAACACTTGGGCTCTGAACTTGTTTAGCCTACTAAAACTTCCAACGTACACAGCCTCTCCTGCTCAAGCTGGCCAGAGCTCAACACCGACATTGCGAACGTCCAGGGATTGCTCCTACACTAAAGGTGCCAGCCCTGAAAGCTCTTGCTGGTCCTCATCTCCCACTGGTAACCTCTCAAACGAACCACAAACACTTGGGCTCTGAACTTGTTTAGCCTACTAAAACTTCCAACGTACACAGCCTCTCTTGCTCAATCTGGCCAGAGCTCAACACCGAAATTGCGAACGTCCAGCGATTGCTCCTACACTAAAGGTGCCAGCCCTGAAAGCTCTTGCTGGTCCTCATCTCCCACTGGTAACCTCTCAAACGAACCACAAACACTTGGGCTCTGAACTTGTTTAGCCTACTAAAACTTCCAACGTACACAGCCTCTCCTGCTCAATCTGGCCAGAGCTCAACACCGACATTGCGAACGTCCAGGGATTGCTCCTACACTAAAGGTGCCAGCCCTGAAAGCTCTTGCTGGTCCTCATCTCCCACTGGTAACCTCTCAAACGAACCACAAACACTTGGGCTCTGAACTTGTTTAGCCTACTAAAACTTCCAACGTACACAGCCTCTCCTGCTCAATCTGGCCAGAGCTCAACACCGACATTGCGAACGTCCAGCGATTGCTCCTACACTAAAGGTGCCAGCCCTGAAAGCTCTTGCTGGTCCTCATCTCCCACTGGTAACCTCTCAAACGAACCACAAACACTTGGGCTCTGAACTTGTTTAGCCTACTAAAACTTCCAACGTACACAGCCTCTCCTGCTCAAGCTGGCCAGAGCTCAATACCGAAATTGCGAACGTCCAGGGATTGCTCCTACACTAAAGGTGCCAGCCCTGAAAGCTCTTGCTGGTCCTCATCTCCCACTGGTAACCTCTCAAACGAACCACAAACACTTGGGCTCTGAACTTGTTTAGCCTACTAAAACTACCAACGTACACAGCCTCTCCTGCTCAATCTGGCCAGAGCTCAATACCGAAATTGCGAACGTCCAGGGATTGCTCCTACACTAAAGGTGCCAGCCCTGAAAGCTCTTGCTGGTCCTCATCTCCCACTGGTAACCTCTCAAACGAACCACAAACACTTGGGCTCTGAACTTGTTTAGCCTACTAAAACTTCCAACGTACACAGCCTCTCCTGCTCAATCTGGCCAGAGCTCAACACCGAAATTGCGAACGTCCAGGGATTGCTCCTACACTAAAGGTGCCAGCCCTGAAAGCTCTTGCTGGTCCTCATCTCCCACTGGTAACCTCTCAAACGAACCACAAACACTTGGCCTCTGAACTTGTTTAGCCTACTAAAACTTCCAACGTACACAGCCTCTCCTGCTCAATCTGGCCAGAGCTCAACACCGACATTGCGAACGTCAAGGGATTGCTCTTACACTAAAGGTGCCAGCCCTGAAAGCTCTTGCTGGTCCTCATCTCCCACTGGTAACCTCTCAAACGAACCACAAACACTTGGGCTCTGAACTTGTTTAGCCTACTAAAACTTCCAACGTACACAGCCTCTCCTGCTCAATCTGGCCAAAATTCACCAACGAAATTACGAACGTCCAGGGATTGCTCCTACACTAAAGGTGCCAGCCCTGAAAGCTCTTGCTGGTCCTCATCTCCCACTGGTAACCTCTCAAACGAACCACAAACACTTGGCCTCTGAACTTGTTTCGCCTACTAAAACTTCCAACGTACACAGCCTCTCCTGCTCAATCTGGCCAGAGCTCAACACCGACATTGCGAACGTCCAGGGATTGCTCCTACACTAAAGGTGCCAGCCCTGAAAGCTCTTGCTGGTCCTCATCTCCCACTGGTAACCTCTCAAACGAACCACAAACACTTGGGCTCTGAACTTGTTTAGCCTACTAAAACTACCAACGTACACAGCCTCTCATGCTCAATCTGGCCAGAGCTCAACACCGAAATTGCGAACGTCCAGGGATTGCTCCTACACTAAAGGTGCCAGCCCTGAAAGCTCTTGCTGGTCCTCATCTCCCACTGGTAACCTCTCAAACGAACCACAAACACTTGGGCTCTCAACTTGTTTAGCCTGCTAAAACTTCCAACGTACACAGCCTCTCCTGCTCAATCTGGCCAGAGCTCAACACCGAAATTGCGAACGTCCAGCGATTGCTCCTACACTAAAGGTGCCAGCCCTGAAAGCTCTTGCTGGTCCTCATCTCCCACTGGTAACCTCTCAAACGAACCACAAACACTTGGGCTCTGAACTTGTTTAGCCTACTAAAACTTCCAACGTACACAGCCTCTCCTGCTCAATCTGGCCAGAGCTCAACACCGACATTGCGAACGTCAAGGGATTGCTCTTACACTAAAGGTGCCAGCCCTGAAAGCTCTTGCTGGTCCTCATCTCCCACTGGTAACCTCTCAAACGAACCACAAACACTTGGGCTCTGAACTTGTTTAGCCTACTAAAACTTCCAACGTACACAGCCTCTCCTGCTCAATCTGGCCAAAATTCACCAACGAAATTACGAACGTCCAGGGATTGCTCCTACACTAAAGGTGCCAGCCCTGAAAGCTCTTGCTGGTCCTCATCTCCCACTGGTAACCTCTCAAACGAACCACAAACACTTGGGCTCTCAACTTGTTTAGCCTACTAAAACTTCCAACGTACACAGCCTCTCCTGCTCAATCTGGCCAGAGCTCAACACCGAAATTGCGAACGTCCAGGGATTGCTCCTACACTAAAGGTGCCAGCCCTGAAAGCTCTTGCTGGTCCTCATCTCCCACTGGTAACCTCTCAAACGAACCACAAACACTTGGGCTCTGAACTTGTTTAGCCTACTAAAACTACCAACGTACACAGCCTCTCCTGCTCAATCTGGCCAGAGCTCAACACCGAAATTGCGAACGTCCAGCGATTGCTCCTACACTAAAGGTGCCAGCCCTGAAAGCTCTTGCTGGTCCTCATCTCCCACTGGTAACCTCTCAAACGAACCACAAACACTTGGGCTCTGAACTTGTTTCGCCTACTAAAACTTCCAACGTACACAGCCTCTCCTGCTCAATCTGGCCAGAGCTCAACACCGACATTGCGAACGTCCAGGGATTGCTCCTACACTAAAGGTGCCAGCCCTGAAAGCTCTTGCTGGTCCTCATCTCCCACTGGTAACCTCTCAAACGAACCACAAACACTTGGGCTCTGAACTTGTTTAGCCTACTAAAACTTCCAACGTACACAGCCTCTCCTGCTCAATCTGGCCAGAGCTCAACACCGAAATTGCGAACGTCCAGGGATTGCTCCTACACTAAAGGTGCCAGCCCTGAAAGCTCTTGCTGGTCCTCATCTCCCACTGGTAACCTCTCAAACGAACCACAAACACTTGGGCTCTGAACTTGTTTAGCCTGCTAAAACTTCCAACGTACACAGCCTCTCCTGCTCAATCTGGCCAGAGCTCAACACCGACATTGCGAACGTCCAGGGATTGCTCTTACACTAAAGGTGCCAGCCCTGAAAGCTCTTGCTGGTCCTCATCTCCCACTGGTAACCTCTCAAACGAACCACAAACACTTGGGCTCTCAACTTGTTTAGCCTACTAAAACTTCCAACGTACACAGCCTCTCCTGCTCAATCTGGCCAGAGCTCAACACCGACATTGCGAACGTCCAGCGATTGCTCCTACACTAAAGGTGCCAGCCCTGAAAGCTCTTGCTGGTCCTCATCTCCCACTGGTAACCTCTCAAACGAACCACAAACACTTGGGCTCTGAACTTGTTTAGCCTACTAAAACTTCCAAAGTACACAGCCTCTCCTGCTCAATCTGGCCAGAGCTCAACACCGAAATTGCGAACGTCCAGCGATTGCTCCTACACTAAAGGTGCCAGCCCTGAAAGCTCTTGCTGGTCCTCATCTCCCACTGGTAACCTCTCAAACGAACCACAAACACTTGGGCTCTGAACTTGTTTAGCCTACTAAAACTTCCAACGTACACAGCCTCTCATGCTCAATCTGGCCAAAATTCACCAACGAAATTACGAAGGTCCAGCGATTGCTCCTACACTAAAGGTGCCAGCCCTGAAAGCTCTTGCTGGTCCTCATCTCCCACTGGTAACCTCTCAAACGAACCACAAACACTTGGCCTCTGAACTTGTTTAGCCTACTAAAACTTCCAACGTACACAGCCTCTCCTGCTCAATCTGGCCAGAGCTCAACACCGACATTGCGAACGTCCAGGGATTGCTCCTACACTAAAGGTGCCAGCCCTGAAAGCTCTTGCTGGTCCTCATCTCCCACTGGTAACCTCTCAAACGAACCACAAACACTTGCGCTCTCAACTTGTTTAGCCTACTAAAACTTCCAACGTACACAGCCTCTCCTGCTCAATCTGGCCAGAGCTCAACACCGAAATTGTGAACGTCCAGCGATTGCTCCTACACTAAAGGTGCCAGCCCTGAAAGCTCTTGCTGGTCCTCATCTCCCACTGGTAACCTCTCAAACGAACCACAAACACTTGGGCTCTGAACTTGTTTCGCCTACTAAAACTTCCAACGTACACAGCCTCTCCTGCTCAATCTGGCCAGAGCTCAACACCGAAATTGCGAACGTCCAGCGATTGCTCCTACACTAAAGGTGCCAGCCCTGAAAGCTCTTGCTGCTCCTCATCTCCCACTGGTAACCTCTCAAACGAACCACAAACACTTGGGCTCTGAACTTGTTTAGCCTACTAAAACTTCCAACGTACACAGCCTCTCCTGCTCAATCTGGCCAGAGCTCAACACCGAAATTGCGAACGTCCAGGGATTGCTCCTACACTAAATGTGCCAGCCCTGAAAGCTCTTGCTGGTCCTCATCTCCCACTGGTAACCTCTCAAACGAACCACAAACACTTGGGCTCTGAACTTGTTTAGCCTACTAAAACTTCCAACGTACACAGCCTCTCCTGCTCAAGCTGGCCAAAATTCACCAACGAAATTACGAACGTCCAGGGATTGCTCCTACACTAAAGGTGCCAGCCCTGAAAGCTCTTGCTGGTCCTCATCTCCCACTGGTAACCTCTCAAACGAACCACAAACACTTGGCCTCTGAACTTGTTTCGCCTACTAAAACTTCCAACGTACACAGCCTCTCCTGCTCAATCTGGCCAGAGCTCAACACCGACATTGCGAAAGTCCAGGGATTGCTCTTACACTAAAGGTGCCAGCCCTGAAAGCTCTTGCTGGTCCTCATCTCCCACTGGTAACCTCTCAAACGAACCACAAACACTTGGGCTCTGAACTTGTTTAGCCTACTAAAACTTCCAACGTACACAGCCTCTCCTGCTCAATCTGGCCAGAGCTCAACACCGACATTGCGAACGTCCAGGGATTGCTCCTACACTAAAGGTGCCAGCCCTGAAAGCTCTTGCTGGTCCTCATCTCCCACTGGTAACCTCTCAAACGAACCACAAACACTTGCGCTCTCAACTTGTTTAGCCTACTAAAACTTCCAACGTACACAGCCTCTCCTGCTCAATCTGGCCAGAGCTCAACACCGACATTGCGAACGTCCAGCGATTGCTCCTACACTAAAGGTGCCAGCCCTGAAAGCTCTTGCTGGTCCTCATCTCCCACTGGTAACCTCTCAAACGAACCACAAACACTTGGGCTCTGAACTTGTTTAGCCTACTAAAACTTCCAATCCGACATGCGAACGTCCAGCGATTGCTCCTACACTAAAGGTGCCAGCCCTGAAAGCTCTTGCTGGGTCCTCAACTCCCACTGGTAACCTCTCAAACGAACCACAAACACTTGGGCTCTGAACTTGTTTAGCCTACTAAATCTTCCAACGTACACAGCCTCTCCTGCTCAAGCTGGGCCAAAATTCACCAAACGAAATTACAGAACGTCCAGGGATTTGCTCCTACACTAAAGGTGCCAGCCCTGAAAGCTCTTGCTGGTCCTCATCTCCCCACTGGTAACCTCTCAAACGCAACCACAAACACTTGGGCTCTGAACTTGTTTAGCCTAGCTAAAACTACCAACGTACACAGCCTCTCCTGCTCAATCTGGCCAGAGGCTCAATAACCGAAATTGCGAACGTCTCAGCGATTGCTCCTACACTAAAGGTGCCAGCCCTGAAAGCTCTTGCTGGTCCTCATCTCCCACTGGTAACCTCTCAAACGAACCACAAACACTTGGCCTCTGAACTTGTTTCGCCTACTAAAACTTCCAACGTACACAGCCTCTCCTGCTCAATCTGGCCAGAGCTCAACACCGAAATTGCGAACGTCCAGCGATTGCCTCCTACACTAAAGGTGCCAGCCCTGAAAGCTCTTGCTGGTCCTCATCTCCCACTGGTAACCTCTCAAACGAACCACAACAAACTTGGGCTCTCAACTTGTTCTCAGCCTACTAAAACTTCCAACGTCACACAGCCTCCTCCTGCTCAATCTGGCCAGAGCTCAACACCGACATTGCGAACGTCCAGCGATTGCTCCTACACTAAAGGTGCCAGCCCTGAAAGCTCTTGCTGGTCCTCATCTCCCACTGGGTAACCTCTCAACGCAACCACCAAACACTTGGGCTCTGAACTTGTTTAGCCTACTAAAACTTCCAACGTACACAGCCTCTCCTGCTCAAATCTGGCCAGAGCTCAACACCGACATTGCGAACGTCCAGGGATTGCTCTTACACTAAAGGTGCCAGCCCTGAAAGCTCTTGCTGGTCCTCATCTCCCACTGGTAACCTCTCAAACGAACCACAAACACTTGGGCTCTCAACTTGTTTAGCCTACTAAAACTTCCAACGTACACAGCCCTCTCCTGCTCAATCTGGCCAGAGCTCAACACCGAAATTGCGAACGTTCCAGCGATTGCTCCTACACTAAAGGTGCCAGCCCTGAAAGCTCTTGCTGGTCCTCATCTCCCCACTGGTAACCTCTCAAACGAACCACAAAACACTTGCGCTCTCAACTTGTTTAGCCTACTAAAACCTTCCAACGTACACAGCCTCTCCTGCTCAATCTGGCCAGAGCTCAACACCGAAATTGCGAACGTCCAGCGATTGCTCCTACACTAAAGGTGCCAGCCCTGAAAGCTCTTGCTGGTCCTCATCTCCCACTGGTAACCTCTCAAACGAACCACAAACACTTGGGCTCTGACTTGTTTAGCCTACTAAAACTTCCAACGTACACAGCCTCTCCTGCTCAATCTGGCCAGAGCTCAACACCGACATTGCGAACGTCCAGGGATTGCTCCTACACTAAAGGTGCCAGCCCTGAAAGCTCTTGCTGGTCCTCATCTCCCACTGGTAACCTCTCAAACGAACCACAAACACTTGGGCTCTGAACTTGTTTAGCCTACTAAAACTTCCAACGTACACAGCCTCTCCTGCTCAAGCTGGCCAAAATTCACCAACGAAATTACGAACGTCAGGGATTGCTCCTACACTAAAGGTGCCAGCCCTGAAAGCTCTTGCTGGTCCTCATCTCCCACTGGTAACCTCTCAAACGAACCACAAACACTTGGGCTCTGAACTTGTTTAGCCTACTAAAACTACCAACGTACACAGCCTCTCCTGCTCAATCTGGCCAGAGCTCAATACGAAATTGCGAATGTCCAGCGATTGCTCCTACACTAAGGTGCCAGCCCTGAAAGCTCTTGCTGGTCCTCATCTCCCACTGGTAACCTCTCAAACGAACCACAAACACTTGGCCTCTGAACTTGTGTCGCCTACTAAAACTTCCAACGTACACAGCCTCTCCTGCTCAATCTGGCCAGAGCTCAACACCGAAATTGCGAACGTCCAGCGATTGCTCCTACACTAAAGGTGCCAGCCCTGAAAGCTCTTGCTGAGTCCTCATCTCCCACTGGTAACCTCTCAAAACGAACCACAAACACTTGGGCTCTCAACTTGTTTAGCCTACTATAAACTTCCAACGTACACAGCCTCTCTTGCTCAATCTGGCAGAGCTCAACACCGAAATTGCGAACGTCCAGGGATTGCTCCTACACTAAAGGTGCCAGCCCCTGAAAGCTCTTGCTGGTCCTCATCTCCCACTGGTAACCTCTCAAACGAACCACAAACCACTTGGGCTCTGAACTTGTTTAGCCTACTAAAACTTCCAACGTACACAGCCTCTCCTGCTCAATCTGGCAGAGCTCAACACCGACATTGCGAACGTCCAGGGATTGCTCTTACACTAAAGGTGCCAGCCCTGAAAGCTCTTGCTGGTCCTCATCTCCCACTGGTAACCTCTCAAACGAACCACAAACACTTGGGCTCCTGAACTTGTTTAGCCTACTAAAACTTCCAACGTACACAGCCTCTCCTGCTCAATCTGGCCAGAGCTCAACACCGAAATTGCGAACGTCCAGGGATTGCTCCTACACTAAAGGTGCCAGCCCTGAAGCTCTTGCTGGTCCTCATCTCCCACTGGTAACCTCTCAAACGAACCACAAACACTTGGGCTCTCAACTTGTTTAGCCTACTAAAACTTCCAATGTACACAGCCTCTCCTGCTCAATCTGGCCAGAGCTCACCGAAATTGCGAACGTCCAGGGATTGCTCCTACACTAAAGGTGCCAGCCCTGAAAGCTCTTGCTGGTCCTCATCTCCCACTGGTAACCTCTCAAACGAACCACAAACACTTGCGCTCTCAACTTGTTTAGCCTACTAAAACTTCCAACGTACACAGCCTCTCCTGCTCAATCTGGCCAGAGCTCAACACCGACATTGCGAACGTCCAGGGATTGCTCCTACACTAAAGGTGCCAGCCCTGAAAGCTCTTGCTGGGTCCTCATCTCCCACTGGTAACCTCTCAAACGAACCACAAACACTTGGGCTCCTGAACTTGTTAGCCTACTAAAACTTCCAACGTACACAGCCTCTCCTGCTCAATCTGGCCAGAGCTCAACACCGAAATTGCGAACGTCCAGCGATTGCTCCTACACTAAAGGTGCCAGCCCTGAAAGCTCTTGCTGGTCCTCATCTCCCACTGGTAACCTCTCAAACGAACCACAAACACTTGGCCTCTGAACTTGTTTAGCCTACTAAAACTTCCAACGTACACAGCCTCTCCTGCTCAATCTGGCCAGAGCTCAACACCGACATTGCGAACGTCCAGGGATTGCTCCTACACTAAGGTGCCAGCCCTGAAAGCTCTTGCTGGTCCTCATCTCCCACTGGTAACCTCTCAAACGAACCACAAACACTTGGCCTCTGAACTTGTTTAGCCTACTAAAACTTCCAACGTACACAGCCTCTCTGCTCAATCTGGCCAGAGCTCAACACCGAAATTGCGAACGTCCAGCGATTGCTCCTACACTAAAGGTGCCAGCCCTGAAAGCTCTTGCTGGTCCTCATCTCCCACTGGTAACCTCTCAAACGAACCACAAACACTTGGGCTCTCAACTTGTTTAGCCTACTAAAACTTCCAACGTACACAGCCTCTCCTGCTCAATCTGGCCAGAGCTCAACACCGAAAAATGCGAACGTCCAGCGACTTGCTCCTACACTAAAGGTGCCAGCCCTGAAAGCTCTTGCTGGTCCTCATCTCCCACTGGTAACCGCTCAAACGAACCACAAACACTTGGGCTCTGAACTTGTTTCGCCTACTAAAACTTCCAACGTACACAGCCTCTCCTGCTCAATCTGGCCAGAGCTCAACACCGAAATTGCGAACGTCCAGCGATTGCTCCTACACTAAAGAGGTGCCAGCCCTGAAAGCTCTTGCTGGTCCTCATCTCCCACTGGTAACCTCTCAAACGAACCACAAACACTTGGGCTCTGAACTTGTTTCGCCTACTAAAACTTCCAACGTACACAGCCTCTCCTGCTCAATCTGGCCAGAGCTCAACACCGACATTGCGAACATCCAGGGATTGCTCCTACACTAAAGGTGCCAGCCCTGAAAGCTTGCTTGGTCCCTCCAACTCTCCCACTGGTAAACCTCTCAAACGAACCACAAACACTTGGGCTCTGAACTTGTTTAGCCTACTAAAACTTCCAACGTACACAGCCTCTCCTGCTCAATCTGGCCAGAGCTCAACACCGAAATTGCGAACGTCCAGGGATTGCTCCTACACTAAAGGTGCCAGCCCTGAAAGCTCTTGCTGGTCCTCATCTCCCCACTGCTAACCTCTCAAACGAACCACAAACACTTGGGCTCTCAACTTTGTTTAGCCTGCTAAAACTTCCAACGTACACAGCCCTCTCCTGCTCAATCTGGCCAGAGCTCAACACCGACATTGCGAACGTCCAGGGATTGCTCTTATACTAAAGGTGCCAGCCCTGAAAGCTCTTGCTGGTCCTCATCTCCCACTGGTAACCTCTCAAACGAACCACAAACACTTGGGCTTCTGAACTTGTTTAGCCTACTAAAACTTCCAACGTACACAGCCTCTCCTGCTCAATCTGGCCAGAGCTCAACACGAAATTGCGAACGTCAGCGATTGCTCCTACACTAAAGGTGCCAGCCCTGAAAGCTCTTGCTGGTCCTCATCTCCCACTGGTAACCCTCTCAAACGAACCACAAACACTTGGGCTCTGAACTTGTTTAGCCTACTAAAACTTCCAAAGTACACAGCCTCTCCTGCTCAATCTGGCCAGAGCTCAACACCGAAATTGCGAACGTCCAGGGATTGCTCCTACACTAAAGGTGCCAGCCCTGAAAGCTCTTGCTGGTCCTCATCTCCCACTGGTAACCTCTCAAACGAACCACAAACACTTGGGCTCTGAACTTGTTTAGCCTACTAAAACTTCCAACGTACACAGCCTCTCATGCTCAATCTGGCCAAATGCCAAAATTCACCAACGAAATTACGAACGTCCAGCGATTGCTCCTACACTAAAGGTGCCAGCCCTGAAAGCTCTTGCTGGTCCTCATCTCCCACTGGTAACCTCTCAAACGAACCACAAACACTTGGGCTCTGAACTTGTTTAGCCTACTAAAACTTCCAACGTACACAGCCTCTCCTGCTCAATCTGGCCAGAGCTCAACACCGACATTGCGAACGTCCAGGGATTGCTCCTACACTAAAGGTGCCAGCCCTGAAAGCTCTTGCTGGTCCTCATCTCCCACTGGTAACCTCTCAAACGAACCACAAACACTTGCGCTCTCAACTTGTTTAGCCTACTAAAACTTCCAACGTACACAGCCTCTCCTGCTCAATCTGGCCAGAGCTCAACACCGAAATTGTGAACGTCCAGCGATTGCTCCTACACTAAAGGTGCCAGCCCTGAAAGCTCTTGCTGGTCCTCATCTCCCACTGGTAACCTCTCAAACGAACCACAAACACTTGGGCTCTCAACTTGTTTAGCCTACTAAAACTTCCAACGTACACAGCCTCTCCTGCTCAATCTGGCCAGAGCTCAACACCGAAATTACGAACGTCCAGCGATTGCTCCTACACTAAAGGTGCCAGCCCTGAAAGCTCTTGCTGGTCCTCATCTCCCACTGGTAACCTCTCAAACGAACCACAAACACTTGGCCTCTGAACTTGTTTCGCCTACTAAAACTTCCAACGTACACAGCCTCTCCTGCTCAATCTGGCCAGAGCTCAACACCGACATTGCGAAAGTCCAGGGATTGCTCTTACACTAAAGGTGCCAGCCCTGAAAGCTCTTGCTGGTCCTCATCTCCCACTGGTAACCTCTCAAACGAACCACAAACACTTGGGCTCTGAACTTGTTTAGCCTACTAAAACTTCCAACGTACACAGCCTCTCCTGCTCAATCTGGCCAGAGCTCAACACCGACATTGCGAACGTCCAGGGATTGCTCCTACACTAAAGGTGCCAGCCCTGAAAGCTCTTGCTGGTCCTCATCTCCCACTGGTAACCTCTCAAACGAACCACAAACACTTGCGCTCTCAACTTGTTTAGCCTACTAAAACTTCCAACGTACACAGCCTCTCCTGCTCAATGTGGCCAGAGCTCAACACCGACATTGTGAACGTCCAGCGATTGCTCCTACACTAAAGGTGCCAGCCCTGAAAGCTCTTGCTGGTCCTCATCTCCCACTGGTAACCTCTCAAACGAACCACAAACACTTGGCCTCTGAACTTGTTTAGCCTACTAAAACTTCCAACGTACACAGCCTCTCCTGCTCAATCTGGCCAGAGCTCAACACCGACATTGCGAACGTCCAGCGATTGCTCCTACACTAAAGGTGCCAGCCCTGAAAGCTCTTGCTGGTCCTCATCTCCCACTGGTAACCTCTCAAACGAACCACAAACACTTGGGCTCTGAACTTGTTTAGCCTACTAAAACTTCCAACGTACACAGCCTCTCCTGCTCAAGCTGGCAAAATTCACCAACGAAATTACGAACGTCCAGGGATTGCTCCTACACTAAAGGTGCCAGCCCTGAAAGCTCTTGCTGGTCCTCATCTCCCACTGGTAACCTCTCAAACGAACCACAAACACTTGGGCTCTGAACTTGTTTAGCCTACTAAAACTACCAACGTACACAGCCTCTCCTGCTCAATCTGGCCAGAGCTCAATACCGAAATTGCGAACGTCCAGCGATTGCTCCTACACTAAAGGTGCCAGCCCTGAAAGCTCTTGCTGGTCCTCATCTCCCACTGGTAACCTCTCAAACGAACCACAAACACTTGGCCTCTGAACTTGTTTCGCCTACTAAAACTTCCAACGTACACAGCCTCTCCTGCTCAATCTGGCCAGAGCTCAACACCGAAATTGCGAACGTCCAGGGATTGCTCCTACACTAAAGGTGCCAGCCCTGAAAGCTCTTGCTGGTCCTCATCTCCCACTGGTAACCTCTCAAACGAACCACAAACACTTGGGCTCTGAACTTGTTTAGCCTACTAAAACTTCCAACGTACACAGCCTCTCCTGCTCAATCTGGCCAGAGCTCAACACCGACATTGCGAACGTCCAGGGATTGCTCCTACACTAAAGGTGCCAGCCCTGAAAGCTCTTGCTGGTCCTCATCTCCCACTGGTAACCTCTCAAACGAACCACAAACACTTGGGCTCTGAACTTTTTTAGCCTACTAAAACTTCCAACGTACACAGCCTCTCCTGCTCAATCTGGCCAGAGCTCAACACCGACATTGCGAACGTCCAGGGATTGCTCTTACACTAAAGGTGCCAGCCCTGAAAGCTCTTGCTGGTCCTCATCTCCCACTGGTAACCTCTCAAACGAACCACAAACACTTGGGCTCTCAACTTGTTTAGCCTACTAAAACTTCCAACGTACACAGCCTCTCCTGCTCAATCTGGCCAGAGCTCAACACCGAAATTGCGAACGTCCAGCGATTGCTCCTACACTAAAGGTGCCAGCCCTGAAAGCTCTTGCTGGTCCTCATCTCCCACTGGTAACCTCTCAAACGAACCACAAACACTTGGCTCTGAACTTGTTTAGCCTACTAAAACTTCCAACGTACACAGCCTCTCCTGCTCAATCTGGCCAGAGCTCAACACCGACATTGCGAACGTCCAGGGATTGCTCCTACACTAAAGGTGCCAGCCCTGAAAGCTCTTGCTGGTCCTCATCTCCCACTGGTAACCTCTCAAACGAACCACAAACACTTGGGCTCTGAACTTGTTTAGCCTACTAAAACTTCCAACGTACACAGCCTCTCCTGCTCAAGCTGGCCAAAATTCACCAACGAAATTACGAACGTCCAGGGATTGCTCCTACACTAAAGGTGCCAGCCCTGAAAGCTCTTGCTGGTCCTCATCTCCCACTGGTAACCTCTCAAACGAACCACAAACACTTGGCCTCTGAACTTGTTTAGCCTACTAAAACTACCAACGTACACAGCCTCTCCTGCTCAATCTGGCCAGAGCTCAATACCGAAATTGCGAACGTCCAGCGATTGCTCCTACACTAAAGGTGCCAGCCCTGAAAGCTCTTGCTGGTCCTCATCTCCCACTGGTAACCTCTCAAACGAACCACAAACACTTGGCCTCTGAACTTGTTTAGCCTACTAAAACTTCCAACGTACACAGCCTCTCCTGCTCAATCTGGCCAGAGCTCAACACCGAAATTGCGAACGTCCAGCGATTGCTCCTACACTAAAGGTGCCAGCCCTGAAAGCTCTTGCTGGTCCTCATCTCCCACTGGTAACCTCTCAAACGAACCACAAACACTTGGGCTCTCAACTTGTTTAGCCTACTAAAACTTCCAACGTACACAGCCTCTCTTGCTCAATCTGGCCAGAGCTCAACACCGAATTGCGAACGTCCAGGGATTGCTCCTACACTAAAGGTGCCAGCCCTGAAAGCTCTTGCTGGTCCTCATCTCCCACTGGTAACCTCTCAAACGAACCACAAACACTTGGGCTCTGAACTTGTTTAGCCTACTAAAACTTCCAACGTACACAGCCTCTCCTGCTCAATCTGGCCAGAGCTCAACACCGACATTGCGAACGTCCAGGGATTGCTCTTACACTAAAGGTGCCAGCCCTGAAAGCTCTTGCTGGTCCTCATCTCCCACTGGTAACCTCTCAAACGAACCACAAACACTTGGGCTCTGAACTTGTTTAGCCTACTAAAACTTCCAACGTACACAGCCTCTCCTGCTCAATCTGGCCAGAGCTCAACACGGAAATTGCGAACGTCCAGGGATTGCTCCTACACTAAAGGTGCCAGCCCTGAAAGCTCTTGCTGGTCCTCATCTCCCACTGGTAACCTCTCAAACGAACCACAAACACTTGGGCTCTCAACTTGTTTAGCCTACTAAAACTTCCAATGTACACAGCCTCTCCTGCTCAATCTGGCCAGAGCTCACCGAAATTGCGAACGTCCAGGATTGCTCCTACACTAAAGGTGCCAGCCCTGAAAGCTCTTGCTGGTCCTCATCTCCCACTGGTAACCTCTCAAACGAACCACAAACACTTGGGCTCTGAACTTGTTTAGCCTACTAAAACTTCCAACGTACACAGCCTCTCCTGCTCAATCTGGCCAGAGCTCAACACCGACATTGCGAACGTCCAGGGATTGCTCCTACACTAAAGGTGCCAGCCCTGAAAGCTCTTGCTGGTCCTCATCTCCCACTGGTAACCTCTCAAACGAACCACAAACACTTGGGCTCTGAACTTGTTTAGCCTACTAAAACTTCCAACGTACACAGCCTCTCCTGCTCAATCTGGCCAGAGCTCAACACCGAAATTGCGAACGTCCAGCGATTGCTCCTACACTAAAGGTGCCAGCCCTGAAAGCTCTTGCTGGTCCTCATCTCCCACTGGTAACCTCTCAAACGAACCACAAACACTTGGCTCTGAACTTGTTTAGCCTACTAAAACTTCCAACGTACACAGCCTCTCCTGCTCAATCTGGCCAGAGCTCAACACCGAAATTGCGAACGTCCAGCGATTGCTCCTACACTAAAGGTGCCAGCCCTGAAAGCTCTTGCTGGTCCTCATCTCCCACTGGTAACCTCTCAAACGAACCACAAACACTTGGGCTCTGAACTTGTTTAGCCTACTAAAACTTCCAACGTACACAGCCTCTCCTGCTCAATCTGGCCAGAGCTCAACACCGAAATTGCGAACGTCCAGCGATTGCTCCTACACTAAAGGTGCCAGCCCTGAAAGCTCTTGCTGGTCCTCATCTCCCACTGGTAACCTCTCAAACGAACCACAAACACTTGGGCTCTCAACTTGTTTAGCCTACTAAAACTTCCAACGTACACAGCCTCTCCTGCTCAATCTGGCCAGAGCTCAACACCGAAATTGCGAACGTCCAGCGATTGCTCCTACACTAAAGGTGCCAGCCCTGAAAGCTCTTGCTGGTCCTCATCTCCCACTGGTAACCTCTCAAACGAACCACAAACACTTGGCTCTGATCTTGTTTAGCCTACTAAAACTTCCAACGTACACAGCCTCTCCTGCTCAATCTGGCCAGAGCTCAACACCGAAATTGCGAACGTCCAGCGATTGCTCCTACACTAAAGGTGCCAGCCCTGAAAGCTCTTGCTGGTCCTCATCTCCCACTGGTAACCTCTCAAACGAACCACAAACACTTGGCCTCTGAACTTGTTTAGCCTACTAAAACTTCCAACGTACACAGCCTCTCCTGCTCAATCTGGCCAGAGCTCAACACCGAAATTGCGAACGTCCAGCGATTGCTCCTACACTAAAGGTGCCAGCCCTGAAAGCTCTTGCTGGTCCTCATCTCCCACTGGTAACCTCTCAAACGAACCACAAACACTTGGCCTCTGAACTTGTTTCGCCTACTAAAACTTCCAATGTACACAGCCTCTCCTGCTCAATCTGGCCAGAGCTCAACACCGAAATTGCGAACGTCCAGGGATTGCTCCTACACTAAAGGTGCCAGCCCTGAAAGCTCTTGCTGGTCCTCATCTCCCACTGGTAACCTCTCAAACGAACCACAAACACTTGGGCTCTCAACTTGTTTAGCCTACTAAAACTTCCAACGTACACAGCCTCTCTTGCTCAATCTGGCCAGAGCTCAACACCGAAATTGCGAACGTCCAGGGATTGCTCCTACACTAAAGGTGCCAGCCCTGAAAGCTCTTGCTGGTCCTCATCTCCCACTGGTAACCTCTCAAACGAACCACAAACACTTGGGCTCTGAACTTGTTTAGCCTACTAAAACTTCCAACGTACACAGCCTCTCCTGCTCAATCTGGCCAGAGCTCAACACCGAAATTGCGAACGTCCAGGGATTGCTCCTACACTAAAGGTGCCAGCCCTGAAAGCTCTTGCTGGTCCTCATCTCCCACTGGTAACCTCTCAAACGAACCACAAACACTTGGGCTCTCAACTTGTTTAGCCTACTAAAACTTCCAATGTACACAGCCTCTCCTGCTCAATCTGGCCAGAGCTCACCGAAATTGCGAACGTCCAGGGATTGCTCCTACACTAAAGGTGCCAGCCCTGAAAGCTCTTGCTGGTCCTCATCTCCCACTGGTAACCTCTCAAACGAACCACAAACACTTGGGCTCTGAACTTGTTTAGCCTACTAAAACTTCCAACGTACACAGCCTCTCCTGCTCAATCTGGCCAGAGCTCAACACCGACATTGCGAACGTCCAGGGATTGCTCCTACACTAAAGGTGCCAGCCCTGAAAGCTCTTGCTGGTCCTCATCTCCCACTGGTAACCTCTCAAACGAACCACAAACACTTGGGCTCTGAACTTGTTTAGCCTACTAAAACTTCCAACGTACACAGCCTCTCCTGCTCAATCTGGCCAGAGCTCAACACCGAAATTGCGAACGTCCAGCGATTGCTCCTACACTAAAGGTGCCAGCCCTGAAAGCTCTTGCTGGTCCTCATCTCCCACTGGTAACCTCTCAAACGAACCACAAACACTTGGCCTCTGAACTTGTTTAGCCTACTAAAACTTCCAACGTACACAGCCTCTCCTGCTCAATCTGGCCAGAGCTCAACACCGAAATTGCGAACGTCCAGGGATTGCTCCTACACTAAAGGTGCCAGCCCTGAAAGCTCTTGCTGGTCCTCATCTCCCACTGGTAACCTCTCAAACGAACCACAAACACTTGGGCTCTGAACTTGTTTAGCCTACTAAAACTTCCAACGTACACAGCCTCTCCTGCTCAATCTGGCCAGAGCTCAACACCGAAATTGCGAACGTCCAGCGATTGCTCCTACACTAAAGGTGCCAGCCCTGAAAGCTCTTGCTGGTCCTCATCTCCCACTGGTAACCTCTCAAACGAACCACAAACACTTGGGCTCTCAACTTGTTTAGCCTACTAAAACTTCCAACGTACACAGCCTCTCCTGCTCAATCTGGCCAGAGCTCAACACCGAAATTGCGAACGTCCAGCGATTGCTCCTACACTAAAGGTGCCAGCCCTGAAAGCTCTTGCTGGTCCTCATCTCCCACTGGTAACCTCTCAAACGAACCACAAACACTTGGGCTCTGATCTTGTTTAGCCTACTAAAACTTCCAACGTACACAGCCTCTCCTGCTCAATCTGGCCAGAGCTCAACACCGAAATTGCGAACGTCCAGCGATTGCTCCTACACTAAAGGTGCCAGCCCTGAAAGCTCTTGCTGGTCCTCATCTCCCACTGGTAACCTCTCAAACGAACCACAAACACTTGGCCTCTGAACTTGTTTAGCCTACTAAAACTTCCAACGTACACAGCCTCTCCTGCTCAATCTGGCCAGAGCTCAACACCGAAATTGCGAACGTCCAGCGATTGCTCCTACACTAAAGGTGCCAGCCCTGAAAGCTCTTGCTGGTCCTCATCTCCCACTGGTAACCTCTCAAACGAACCACAAACACTTGGCCTCTGAACTTGTTTCGCCTACTAAAACTTCCAATGTACACAGCCTCTCCTGCTCAATCTGGCCAGAGCTCAACACCGAAATTGCGAACGTCCAGGGATTGCTCCTACACTAAAGGTGCCAGCCCTGAAAGCTCTTGCTGGTCCTCATCTCCCACTAGTAACCTCTCAAACGAACCACAAACACTTGGCTCTGAACTTGTTTAGCCTACTAAAACTTCCAACGTACACAGCCTCTCCTGCTCAATCTGGCCAGAGCTCAACACCGAAATTGCGAACGTCCAGCGATTGCTCCTACACTAAAGGTGCCAGCCCTGAAAGCTCTTGCTGGTCCTCATCTCCCACTGGTAACCTCTCAAACGAACCACAAACACTTGGCTCTGAACTTGTTTAGCCTACTAAAACTTCCAACGTACACAGCCTCTCCTGCTCAATCTGGCCAGAGCTCAACACCGAAATTGCGAACGTCCAGGGATTGCTCCTACACTAAAGGTGCCAGCCCTGAAAGCTCTTGCTGGTCCTCATCTCCCACTGGTAACCTCTCAAACGAACCACAAACACTTGGGCTCTGATCTTGTTTAGCCTACTAAAACTTCCAACATACACAGCCTCTCCTGCTCAATCTGGCCAGAGCTCAACACCGAAATTGCGAACGTCCAGCGATTGCTCCTACACTAAAGGTGCCAGCCCTGAAAGCTCTTGCTGGTCCTCATCTCCCACTGGTAACCTCTCAAACGAACCACAAACACTTGGCCTCTGAACTTGTTTAGCCTACTAAAACTTCCAACGTACACAGCCTCTCCTGCTCAATCTGGCCAAATCTCACCACCGAAATTACGAACGTCCAGGGATTGCTCCTACACTAAAGGTGCCAGCCCTGAAAGCTCTTGCTGGTCCTCATCTCCCACTGGTAACCTCTCAAACGAACCACAAACACTTGGGCTCTGAACTTGTTTCGCCTACTAAAACTTCCAATGTACACAGCCTCTCCTGCTCAATCTGGCCAGAGCTCAACACCGAAATTGCGAACGTCCAGCGATTGCTCCTACACTAAAGGTGCCAGCCCTGAAAGCTCTTGCTGGTCCTCATCTCCCACTGGTAACCTCTCAAACGAACCACAAACACTTGGCCTCTGAACTTGTTTCGCCTACTAAAACTTCCAACGTACACAGCCTCTCCTGCTCAATCTGGCCAGAGCTCAACACCGAAATTGCGAACGTCCAGGGATTGCTCCTACACTAAAGGTGCCAGCCCTGAAAGCTCTTGCTGGTCCTCATCTCCCACTGGTAACCTCTCAAACGAACCACAAACACTTGGCCTCTGAACTTGTTTAGCCTACTAAAACTTCCAACGTACACAGCCTCTCCTGCTCAATCTGGCCAGAGCTCAACACCGAAATTGCGAACGTCCAGCGATTGCTCCTACACTAAAGGTGCCAGCCCTGAAAGCTCTTGCTGGTCCTCATCTCCCACTGGTAACCTCTCAAACGAACCACAAACACTTGGCTCTGAACTTGTTTAGCCTACTAAAACTTCCAACGTACACAGCCTCTCCTGCTCAATCTGGCCAGAGCTCAACACCGAAATTGCGAACGTCCAGGGATTGCTCCTACACTAAAGGTGCCAGCCCTGAAAGCTCTTGCTGGTCCTCATCTCCCACTGGTAACCTCTCAAACGAACCACAAACACTTGGGCTCTGATCTTGTTTAGCCTACTAAAACTTCCAACGTACACAGCCTCTCCTGCTCAATCTGGCCAGAGCTCAACACCGAAATTGCGAACGTCCAGCGATTGCTCCTACACTAAAGGTGCCAGCCCTGAAAGCTCTTGCTGGTCCTCATCTCCCACTGGTAACCTCTCAAACGAACCACAAACACTTGGCTCTGAACTTGTTTAGCCTACTAAAACTTCCAACGTACACAGCCTCTCCTGCTCAATCTGGCCAGAGCTCAACACCGAAATTGCGAACGTCCAGGGATTGCTCCTACACTAAAGGTGCCAGCCCTGAAAGCTCTTGCTGCTCCTCATCTCCCACTGGTAACCTCTCAAACGAACCACAAACACTTGGGCTCTGAACTTGTTTCGCCTACTAAAACTTCCAATGTACACAGCCTCTCCTGCTCAATCTGGCCAGAGCTCAACACCGAAATTGCGAACGTCCAGGGATTGCTCCTACACTAAAGGTGCCAGCCCTGAAAGCTCTTGCTGGTCCTCATCTCCCACTGGTAACCTCTCAAACGAACCACAAACACTTGGGCTCTGAACTTGTTTAGCCTACTAAAACTTCCAACGTACACAGCCTCTCCTGCTCAATCTGGCCAGAGCTCAACACCGAAATTGTGAACGTCCAGGGATTGCTCCTACACTAAAGGTGCCAGCCCTGAAAGCTCTTGCTGGTCCTCATCTCCCACTGGTAACCTCTCAAACGAACCACAAACACTTGGCTCTGATCTTGTTTAGCCTACTAAAACTTCCAACGTACACAGCCTCTCCTGCTCAATCTGGCCAGAGCTCAACACCGAAATTGCGAACGTCCAGCGATTGCTCCTACACTAAAGGTGCCAGCCCTGAAAGCTCTTGCTGGTCCTCATCTCCCACTGGTAACCTCTCAAACGAACCACAAACACTTGGCCTCTGAACTTGTTTAGCCTACTAAAACTTCCAACGTACACAGCCTCTCCTGCTCATCTGGCCAAAATTCACCAACGAAATTACGAACGTCAGGGATTGCTCCTACACTAAAGGTGCCAGCCCTGAAAGCTCTTGCTGGTCCTCATCTCCCACTGGTAACCTCTCAACGAACCACAAACACTTGGGCTCTGAACTTGTTTCGCCTACTAAAACTTCCAATGTACACAGCCTCTCCTGCTCAATCTGGCCAGAGCTCAACACCGAAATTGCGAACGTCCAGCGATTGCTCCTACACTAAAGGTGCCAGCCCTGAAAGCTCTTGCTGGTCCTCATCTCCCACTGGTAACCTCTCAAACGAACCACAAACACTTGGCCTCTGAACTTGTTTCGCCTACTAAAACTTCCAACGTACACAGCCTCTCCTGCTCAATCTGGCCAGAGCTCAACACCGAAATTGCGAACGTCCAGCGATTGCTCCTACACTAAAGGTGCCAGCCCTGAAAGCTCTTGCTGGTCCTCATCTCCCACTGGTAACCTCTCAAACGAACCACAAACACTTGGGCTCTCAACTTGTTTAGCCTACTAAAACTTCCAACGTACACAGCCTCTCCTGCTCAATCTGGCCAGAGCTCAACACCGAAATTGCGAACGTCCAGCGATTGCTCCTACACTAAAGGTGCCAGCCCTGAAAGCTCTTGCTGGTCCTCATCTCCCACTGGTAACCTCTCAAACGAACCACAAACACTTGGGCTCTGAACTTGTTTCGCCTACTAAAACTTCCAATGTACACAGCCTCTCCTGCTCAATCTGGCCAGAGCTCAACACCGAAATTGCGAACGTCCAGGATTGCTCCTACACTAAAGGTGCCAGCCCTGAAAGCTCTTGCTGGTCCTCATCTCCCACTGGTAACCTCTCAAACGAACCACAAACACTTGGGCTCTGAACTTGTTTAGCCTACTAAAACTTCCAACGTACACAGCCTCTCCTGCTCAATCTGGCCAGAGCTCAACACCGAAATTGTGAACGTCCAGCGATTGCTCCTACACTAAAGGTGCCAGCCCTGAAAGCTCTTGCTGGTCCTCATCTCCCACTGGTAACCTCTCAAACGAACCACAAACACTTGGGCTCTGAACTTGTTTAGCCTACTAAAACTTCCAACGTACACAGCCTCTCCTGCTCAATCTGGCCAGAGCTCAACACCGAAATTGCGAACGTCCAGCGATTGCTCCTACACTAAAGGTGCCAGCCCTGAAAGCTCTTGCTGGTCCTCATCTCCCACTGGTAACCTCTCAAACGAACCACAAACACTTGGGCCTCTGAACTTGTTTAGCCTACTAAAACTTCCAACGTACACAGCCTCTCCTGCTCAATCTGGCCAAATTCACCAACGAAATTACGAACGTCCAGGGATTGCTCCTACACTAAAGGTGCCAGCCCTGAAAGCTCTTGCTGGTCCTCATCTCCCACTGGTAACCTCTCAAACGAACCACAAACACTTGGCTCTGAACTTGTTTCGCCTACTAAAACTTCCAATGTACACAGCCTCTCCTGCTCAATCTGGCCAGAGCTCAACACCGAAATTGCGAACGTCCAGCGATTGCTCCTACACTAAGGTGCCAGCCCTGAAAGCTCTTGCTGGTCCTCATCTCCACTGGTAACCTCTCAAACGAACCACAAACACTTGGCCTCTGAACTTGTTTAGCCTACTAAAACTTCCAACGTACACAGCCTCTCCTGCTCAATCTGGCCAGAGCTCAACACCGAAATTGCGAACGTCCAGCGATTGCTCCTACACTAAAGGTGCCAGCCCTGAAAGCTCTTGCTGGTCCTCATCTCCCACTGGTAACCTCTCAAACGAACCACAAACACTTGGGCTCTCAACTTGTTTAGCCTACTAAAACTTCCAACGTACACAGCCTCTCCTGCTCAATCTGGCCAGAGCTCAACACCGAAATTGCGAACGTCCAGCGATTGCTCCTACACTAAAGGTGCCAGCCCTGAAAGCTCTTGCTGGTCCTCATCTCCCACTGGTAACCTCTCAAACGAACCACAAACACTTGGGCTCTGAACTTGTTTAGCCTACTAAAACTTCCAACGTACACAGCCTCTCCTGCTCAATCTGGCCAGAGCTCAACACCGAAATTGCGAACGTCCAGCGATTGCTCCTACACTAAAGGTGCCAGCCCTGAAAGCTCTTGCTGGTCCTCATCTCCCACTGGTAACCTCTCAAACGAACCACAAACACTTGGCTCTGAACTTGTTTAGCCTACTAAAACTTCCAACGTACACAGCCTCTCCTGCTCAATCTGGCCAGAGCTCAACACCGAAATTGCGAACGTCCAGCGATTGCTCCTACACTAAAGGTGCCAGCCCTGAAAGCTCTTGCTGGTCCTCATCTCCCACTGGTAACCTCTCAAACGAACCACAAACACTTGGGCTCTGAACTTGTTTAGCCTACTAAAACTTCCAACGTACACAGCCTCTCCTGCTCAATCTGGCCAGAGCTCAACACCGAAATTGCGAACGTCCAGCGATTGCTCCTACACTAAAGGTGCCAGCCCTGAAAGCTCTTGCTGGTCCTCATCTCCCACTGGTAACCTCTCAAACGAACCACAAACACTTGGGCTCTGAACTTGTTTAGCCTACTAAAACTTCCAACGTACACAGCCTCTCCTGCTCAATCTGGCCAGAGCTCAACACCGAAATTGCGAACGTCCAGGGATTGCTCCTACACTAAAGGTGCCAGCCCTGAAAGCTCTTGCTGGTCCTCATCTCCCACTGGTAACCTCTCAAACGAACCACAAACACTTGGGCTCTGAACTTGTTTAGCCTACTAAAACTTCCAACGTACACAGCCTCTCCTGCTCAATCTGGCCAGAGCTCAACACCGAAATTGCGAACGTCCAGCGATTGCTCCTACACTAAAGGTGCCAGCCCTGAAAGCTCTTGCTGGTCCTCATCTCCCACTGGTAACCTCTCAAACGAACCACAAACACTTGGCTCTGAACTTGTTTAGCCTACTAAAACTTCCAACGTACACAGCCTCTCCTGCTCAATCTGGCCAGAGCTCAACACCGAAATTGCGAACGTCCAGCGATTGCTCCTACACTAAAGGTGCCAGCCCTGAAAGCTCTTGCTGGTCCTCATCTCCCACTGGTAACCTCTCAAACGAACCACAAACACTTGGGCTCTGAACTTGTTTAGCCTACTAAAACTTCCAACGTACACAGCCTCTCCTGCTCAAGCTGGCCAGAGCTCAACACCGAAATTGCGAACGTCCAGCGATTGCTCCTACACTAAAGGTGCCAGCCCTGAAAGCTCTTGCTGGTCCTCATCTCCCACTGGTAACCTCTCAAACGAACCACAAACACTTGGGCTCTGAACTTGTTTAGCCTACTAAAACTTCCAACGTACACAGCTCTCCTGCTCAATCTGGCCAGAGCTCAACACCGAAATTGCGAACGTCCAGCGATTGCTCCTACACTAAAGGTGCCAGCCCTGAAAGCTCTTGCTGGTCCTCATCTCCCACTGCTAACCTCTCAAACGAACCACAAACACTTGGGCTCTGAACTTGTTTAGCCTACTAAAACTTCCAACGTACACAGCCTCTCCTGCTCAATCTGGCCAGAGCTCAACACCGACATTGCGAACGTCCAGCGATTGCTCCTACACTAAAGGTGCCAGCCCTGAAAGCTCTTGCTGGTCCTCATCTCCCACTGGTAACCTCTCAAACGAACCACAAACACTTGGGCTCTGAACTTGTTTAGCCTACTAAAACTTCCAACGTACACAGCCTCTCCTGCTCAAGCTGGCCAGAGCTCAACACCGAAATTGCGAACGTCCAGCGATTGCTCCTACACTAAAGGTGCCAGCCCTGAAAGCTCTTGCTGGTCCTCATCTCCCACTGGTAACCTCTCAAACGAACCACAAACACTTGGGCTCTGAACTTGTTTAGCCTACTAAAACTTCCAACGTACACAGCCTCTCCTGCTCAATCTGGCCAGAGCTCAACACCGAAATTGCTGAACGTCCAGGGATTGCTCCTACACTAAAGGTGCCAGCCCTGAAAGCTCTTGCTGGTCCTCATCTCCCACTGGTAACCTCTCAAACGAACCACAAACACTTGGGCTCTGAACTTGTTTAGCCTACTAAAACTTCCAACGTACACAGCCTCTCCTGCTCAATCTGGCCAGAGCTCAACACCGAAATTGCGAACGTCCAGGATTGCTCCTACACTAAAGGTGCCAGCCCTGAAAGCTCTTGCTGGTCCTCATCTCCCACTGGTAACCTCTCAAACGAACCACAAACACTTGGGCTCTGAACTTGTTTCGCCTACTAAAACTTCCAACGTACACAGCCTCTCCTGCTCAATCTGGCCAGAGCTCAACACCGAAATTGCGAACGTCCAGGATTGCTCCTACACTAAAGGTGCCAGCCCTGAAAGCTCTTGCTGGTCCTCATCTCCCACTGGTAACCTCTCAAACGAACCACAAACACTTGGGCTCTGAACTTGTTTCGCCTACTAAAACTTCCAATGTACACAGCCTCTCCTGCTCAATCTGGCCAGAGCTCAACACCGAAATTGCGAACGTCCAGCGATTGCTCTACACTAAAGGTGCCAGCCCTGAAAGCTCTTGCTGGTCCTCATCTCCCACTGGTAACCTCTCAAACGAACCACAAACACTTGGCTCTGAACTTGTTTAGCCTACTAAAACTTCCAACGTACACAGCCTCTCCTGCTCAATCTGGCCAGAGCTCAACACCGAAATTGCGAACGTCCAGCGATTGCTCCTACACTAAAGGTGCCAGCCCTGAAAGCTCTTGCTGGTCCTCATCTCCCACTGGTAACCTCTCAAACGAACCACAAACACTTGGGCTCTGAACTTGTTTAGCCTACTAAAACTTCCAACGTACACAGCCTCTCCTGCTCAATCTGGCCAGAGCTCAACACCGAAATTGCGAACGTCCAGGGATTGCTCCTACACTAAAGGTGCCAGCCCTGAAAGCTCTTGCTGGTCCTCATCTCCCACTGGTAACCTCTCAAACGAACCACAAACACTTGGGCTCTGAACTTGTTTAGCCTACTAAAACTTCCAACGTACACAGCCTCTCCTGCTCAATCTGGCCAGAGCTCAACACCGAAATTGCGAACGTCCAGCGATTGCTCCTACACTAAAGGTGCCAGCCCTGAAAGCTCTTGCTGGTCCTCATCTCCCACTGGTAACCTCTCAAACGAACCACAAACACTTGGCCTCTGAACTTGTTTAGCCTACTAAAACTTCCAACGTACACAGCCTCTCCTGCTCAATCTGGCCAGAGCTCAACACCGAAATTGCGAACGTCCAGGGATTGCTCCTACACTAAAGGTGCCAGCCCTGAAAGCTCTTGCTGGTCCTCATCTCCCACTGGTAACCTCTCAAACGAACCACAAACACTTGGGCTCTGAACTTGTTTCGCCTACTAAAACTTCCAATGTACACAGCCTCTCCTGCTCAATCTGGCCAGAGCTCAACACCGAAATTGCGAACGTCCAGCGATTGCTCCTACACTAAAGGTGCCAGCCCTGAAAGCTCTTGCTGGTCCTCATCTCCCACTGGTAACCTCTCAAACGAACCACAAACACTTGGGCTCTGAACTTGTTTCGCCTACTAAAACTTCCAACGTACACAGCCTCTCCTGCTCAATCTGGCCAGAGCTCAACACCGAAATTGCGAACGTCCAGCGATTGCTCCTACACTAAAGGTGCCAGCCCTGAAAGCTCTTGCTGGTCCTCATCTCCCACTGGTAACCTCTCAAACGAACCACAAACACTTGGGCTCTGATCTTGTTTAGCCTACTAAAACTTCAACGTACACAGCCTCTCCTGCTCAATCTGGCCAGAGCTCAACACCGAAATTGCGAACGTCCAGCGATTGCTCCTACACTAAAGGTGCCAGCCCTGAAAGCTCTTGCTGGTCCTCATCTCCCACTGGTAACCTCTCAAACGAACCACAAACACTTGGCCTCTGAACTTGTTTAGCCTACTAAAACTTCCAACGTACACAGCCTCTCCTGCTCAATCTGGCCAAATTCACCAACGAAATTACGAACGTCCAGGGATTGCTCCTACACTAAAGGTGCCAGCCTGAAAGCTCTTGCTGGTCCTCATCTCCCACTGGTAACCTCTCAAACGAACCACAAACACTTGGCTCTGAACTGTTTCGCCTACTAAAACTTCCAATGTACACGAGCCTCTCCTGCTCAATCTGGCCAGAGCTCAACACCGAAATTGCGAACGTCCAGCGATTGCTCCTACACTAAAGGTGCCAGCCCTGAAAGCTCTTGCTGGTCCTCATCTCCCACTGGTAACCTCTCAAACGACCCACAAACACTTGGCCTCTGAACTTGTTTCGCCTACTAAAACTTCCAACGTACACAGCCTCTCCTGCTCAATCTGGCCAGAGCTCAACACCGAAATGCGAACGTCCCAGCGATTGCTCCTACACTAAAGGTGCCAGCCCTGAAAGCTCTTGCTGGTCCTCATCTCCCACTGGTAACCTCTCAACGAACCACAACACTTGGGCTCTCAACTTGTTTAGCCTACTAAAACTTCA
>NW_026777285.1:0-66735 GCF_030936135.1 Gavia stellata | reverse complement strand
TCTCTCCTGCTCAAACTGGCCAAAATTCAACACCGAAATTGCGAACGTCCAGCGATTGCTCCTACACTAATGGTGCCAGCCCTGATAGCTCTTGCTGGTCCTCATCTCCCACTGGTAACCTCTCAAACGAACCACAAACACTTGGCCTCTGAACTTGTTTAGACACTCAAAGGTCCAGACGTATCATCGCTTCCTTTCGCTAATTCACGTCAGAGCTCAACACCGAAATTGCGAACGTCCAGCGATTGCTCCTACACTAAAGGTGCCAGCCCTGAAAGCTCTTCCTGGTCCTCATCTCCCACTGGTAACCTCTCAAACGAACCACAAACACTTGGCCTCTGAACTTGTTTAGACACTCAAAGGTCCAGACGTATCATCGCTTCCTTTCGCTAATTCACGTCAGAGCTCAACACCGAAATTGCGAACGTCCAGCGATTGCTCCTACACTAAAGGTGCCAGCCCTGAAAGCTCTTGCTGGTCCTCATCTCCCACTGGTAACCTCTCAAACGAACCACAAACACTTGGCCTCTGAACTTGTTTAGCCTACTAAAACTTCCAACGTACACAGCCTCTCCTGCTCAATCTGGCCAGAGCTCAACACCGAAATTGTGAACGTCCAGCGATTGCTCCTACACTAAAGGTGCCAGCCCTGAAAGCTCTTGCTAGTCCTCATCTCCCACTGGTAACCTCTAAAACGAACCACAAACACTTGGCCTCTGAACTTGTTTAGCCTACTAAAACTTCCAACGTACACAGCCTCTCCTGCTCTATATGGTCAAAATTCAACACCGAAATTGTGAACATCCAGCGATTGCTCCTACACTAAAGGTGCCAGCCCTGAAAGCTCTTGCTGGTCCTCATCTCCCACTGGTAACCTCTCAAACGAACCACAAACACTTGGGCTCTGAACTTGTTTAGCCTACTAAAACTTCCAACGTACACAGCCTCTCCTGCTCAATCTGGCCAGAGCTCAACACCGAAATTGTGAACGTCCAGCGATTGCTCCTACACTAAAGGTGCCAGCCCTGAAAGCTCTTGCTAGTCCTCATCTCCCACTGGTAACCTCTCAAACGAACCACAAACACTTGGCCTCTGAACTTGTTTAGCCTACTAAAACTTCCAACGTACACAGCCTCTCCTGCTCAATCTGGCCAAAATTCAACACCGAAATTGTGAACGTCCAGCGATTGCTCCTACACTAAAGGTGCCAGCCCTGAAAGCTCTTGCTGGTCCTCATCTCCCACTGGTAACCTCTCAAACGAACCACAAACACTTGGCCTCTGAACTTGTTTAGCCTACTAAAACTTCCAACGTACACAGCCTCTCCTGCTCAATCTGGCCAGAGCTCAACACCGATATTACGAACGTCCAGCGATTGCTCCTACACTAAAGGTGCCAGCCCTGAAAGCTCTTGCTGGTCCTCATCTCCCGCTGGTAACCTCTCAAACGAACCGCAAACACTTGGGCTCTGAACTTGTTTAGCCTACTAAAACTTCCAACGTACACAGCCTCTCCTGCTCAATCTGGCCAGAGCTCAACACCGAAATTGTGAACGTCCAGGGATTGCTCCTACACTAAAGGTGCCAGCCCTGAAAGCTCTTGCTGGTCCTCATCTCCCACTGGTAACCTCTCAAACGAACCACAAACACTTGGCCTCTGAACTTGTTTAGCCTACTAAAACTTCCAACGTACACAGCCTCTCCTGCTCAATCTGGCCAGAACTGAACACCGATATTACGAACGTCCAGCGATTGCTCCTACACTAAAGGTGCCAGCCCTGAAAGCTCTTGCTGGTCCTCATCTCCCACTGGTAACCTCTCAAACGAACCACAAACACTTGGGCTCTGAACTTGTTTAGCCTACTAAAACTTCCAACGTACACAGCCTCTCCTGCTCAATCTGGCCAAAATTCAACACCGAAATTGCGAACGTCCAGGGATTGCTCCTACACTAATGGTGCCAGCCCTGAAAGCTCTTGCTGGTCCTCATCTCCCACTGGTAACCTCTCAAACGAACCACAAACACTTGGGCTCTGAACTTGTTTAGACACCCAAAGGTCCAGACGTATCATCGCTTCCTTTCGCTAATTCACGTCAGAGCTCAACACCGAAATTGCGAACGTCCAGCGATTGCTCCTACACTAAAGGTGCCAGCCCTGAAAGCTCTTGCTGGTCCTCATCTCCCACTGGTAACCTCTCAAACGAACCACAAACACTTGGCCTCTGAACTTGTTTAGGCTACTAAAACTTCCAACGTACACAGCCTCTCCTGCTCAATCTGGCCAGAGCTCAACACCGAAATTGCGAACGTCCAGCGATTGCTCCTACACTAAATGTGCCAGCCCTGAAAGCTCTTGCTGGTCCTCATCTCCCACTGGTAACCTCTCAAACGAACCACAAACACTTGGCCTCTGAACTTGTTTAGCCTACTAAAACTTCCAACGTACACAGCCTCTCCTGCTCAATCTGGCCAGAGCTCAACACCGAAATTGTGAACGTCCAGCGATTGCTCCTACACTAAAGGTGCCAGCCCTGAAAGCTCTTGCTGGTCCTCATCTCCCACTGGTAACCTCTCAAACGAACCACAAACACTTGGGCTCTGAACTTGTTTAGGCTACTAAAACTTCCAACGTACACAGCCTCTCCTGCTCAAACTGGCCAGAGCTCAACACCGAAATTGCGAACGTCCAGCGATTGCTCCTACACTAAAGGTGCCAGCCCTGAAAGCTCTTGCTGGTCCTCATCTCCCACTGGTAACCTCTCAAACGAACCACAAACACTTGGCCTCTGAACTTGTTTAGACACTCAAAGGTCCAGACGTATCATCGCTTCCTTTCGCTAATTCACGTCAGAGCTCAACACCGAAATTGCGAACGTCCAGCGATTGCTCCTACACTAAAGGTGCCAGCCCTGAAAGCTCTTGCTAGTCCTCATCTCCCACTGGTAACCTCTCAAACGAACCACAAACACTTGGGCTCTGAACTTGTTTAGCCTACTAAAACTTCCAACGTACACAGCCTCTCCTGCTCTATATGGTCAAAATTCAACACCGAAATTGTGAACATCCAGCGATTGCTCCTACACTAAAGGTGCCAGCCCTGAAAGCTCTTGCTGGTCCTCATCTCCCACTGGTAACCTCTCAAACGAACCACAAACACTTGGGCTCTGAACTTGTTTAGCCTACTAAAACTTCCAACGTACACAGCCTCTCCTGCTCAATCTGGCCAGAGCTCAACACCGATATTACGAACGTCCAGCGATTGCTCCTACACTAAAGGTGCCAGCCCTGAAAGCTCTTGCTGGTCCTCATCTCCCACTGGTAACCTCTCAAACGAACCACAAACACTTGGCCTCTGAACTTGTTTAGCCTACTAAAACTTCCAACGTACACAGCCTCTCCTGCTCAATCTGGCCAGAGCTCAACACCGAAATTGCGAACGTTCAGCGATTGCTCCTACACTAAAGGTGCCAGCCCTGAAAGCTCTTGCTGGTCCTCATCTCCCACTGGTAACCTCTCAAACGAACCACAAACACTTGGGCTCTGAACTTGTTTAGGCTACTAAAACTTCCAACGTACACAGCCTCTCCTGCTCAATCTGGCCAGAACTGAACACCGATATTACGAACGTCCAGCGATTGCTCCTACACTAAAGGTGCCAGCCCTGAAAGCTCTTGCTGGTCCTCATCTCCCACTGGTAACCTCTCAAACGAACCACAAACACTTGGGCTCTGAACTTGTTTAGCCTACTAAAACTTCCAACGTACACAGCCTCTCCTGCTCAATCTGGCCAAAATTCAACACCGAAATTGCGAACGTCCAGGGATTGCTCCTACACTAATGGTGCCAGCCCTGAAAGCTCTCGCTGGTCCTCATCTCCCACTGGTAACCTCTCAAACGAACCACAAACACTTGGGCTCTGAACTTGTTTAGACACCCAAAGGTCCAGACGTATCATCGCTTCCTTTCGCTAATTCACGTCAGAGCTCAACACCGAAATTGCGAACGTCCAGCGATTGCTCCTACACTAAAGGTGCCAGCCCTGAAAGCTCTTGCTGGTCCTCATCTCCCACTGGTAACCTCTCAAACGAACCACAAACACTTGGCCTCTGAACTTGTTTAGGCTACTAAAACTTCCAACGTACACAGCCTCTCCTGCTCAATCTGGCCAAAAATCACCAACGAAATTGCGAACGTCCAGCTATTGCTCCTACACTAATGGTGACAGCCCTCAAAGCTCTTGCTGGTCCTCATCTCCCACTGGTAACCTCTCAAACGAACCACAAACACTTGGGCTCTGAACTTGTTTAGACACCCAAAGGTCCAGACGTATCATCGCTTCCTTTCGCTAATTCACGTCAGAGCTCAACACCGAAATTGCGAACGTCCAGCGATTGCTCCTACACTAAAGGTGCCAGCCCTGCAAGCTCTTGCTGGTCCTCATCTCCCACTGGTAACCTCTCAAACGAACCACAAACACTTGGGCTCTGAACTTGTTTAGCCTACTAAAACTTCCAACGTACACAGCCTCTCCTGCTCAATCTGGCCAGAGCTCAACACCGATATTACGAACGTCCAGCGATTGCTCCTACACTAAAGGTGCCAGCCCTGAAAGCTCTTGCTGGTCCTCATCTCCCACTGGTAACCTCTCAAACGAACCACAAACACTTGGCCTCTGAACTTGTTTAGCCTACTAAAACTTCCAACGTACACAGCCTCTCCTGCTCAAACTGGCCAGAGCTCAACACCGAAATTGCGAACGTCCAGCGATTGCTCCTACACTAAAGGTGCCAGCCCTGAAAGCTCTTGCTGGTCCTCATCTCCCACTGGTAACCTCTCAAACGAACCACAAACACTTGGGCTCTGAACTTGTTTAGCCTACTAAAACTTCCAACGTACACAGCCTCTCCTGCTCAAACTGGCCAAAATTCAACACCGAAATTGCGAACGTCCAGCGATTGCTCCTACACTAATGGTGCCAGCCCTGATAGCTCTTGCTGGTCCTCATCTCCCACTGGTAACCTCTCAAACGAACCACAAACACTTGGCCTCTGAACTTGTTTAGACACTCAAAGGTCCAGACGTATCATCGCTTCCTTTCGCTAATTCACGTCAGAGCTCAACACCGAAATTGCGAACGTCCAGCGATTGCTCCTACACTAAAGGTGCCAGCCCTGAAAGCTCTTCCTGGTCCTCATCTCCCACTGGTAACCTCTCAAACGAACCACAAACACTTGGCCTCTGAACTTGTTTAGACACTCAAAGGTCCAGACGTATCATCGCTTCCTTTCGCTAATTCACGTCAGAGCTCAACACCGAAATTGCGAACGTCCAGCGATTGCTCCTACACTAAAGGTGCCAGCCCTGAAAGCTCTTGCTGGTCCTCATCTCCCACTGGTAACCTCTCAAACGAACCACAAACACTTGGCCTCTGAACTTGTTTAGCCTACTAAAACTTCCAACGTACACAGCCTCTCCTGCTCTATATGGTCAAAATTCAACACCGAAATTGTGAACATCCAGCGATTGCTCCTACACTAAAGGTGCCAGCCCTGAAAGCTCTTGCTGGTCCTCATCTCCCACTGGTAACCTCTCAAACGAACCACAAACACTTGGGCTCTGAACTTGTTTAGCCTACTAAAACTTCCAACGTACACAGCCTCTCCTGCTCAATCTGGCCAGAGCTCAACACCGAAATTGTGAACGTCCAGCGATTGCTCCTACACTAAAGGTGCCAGCCCTGAAAGCTCTTGCTGGTCCTCATCTCCCACTGGTAACCTCTCAAACGAACCACAAACACTTGGCCTCTGAACTTGTTTAGCCTACTAAAACTTCCAACGTACACAGCCTCTCCTGCTCAATCTGGCCAAAAATCACCAACGAAATTGCGAACGTCCAGCTATTGCTCCTACACTAATGGTGACAGCCCTCAAAGCTCTTGCTGGTCCTCATCTCCCACTGGTAACCTCTCAAACGAACCACAAACACTTGGCCTCTGAACTTGTTTAGCCTACTAAAACTTCCAACGTACACAGCCTCTCCTGCTCAATCTGGCCAGAGCTCAACACCGAAATTGTGAACGTCCAGCGATTGCTCCTACACTAAAGGTGCCAGCCCTGAAAGCTCTTGCTGGTCCTCATCTCCCACTGGTAACCTCTCAAACGAACCACAAACACTTGGGCTCTGAACTTGTTTAGGCTACTAAAACTTCCAACGTACACAGCCTCTCCTGCTCAAACTGGCCAGAGCTCAACACCGAAATTGCGAACGTCCAGCGATTGCTCCTACACTAAAGGTGCCAGCCCTGAAAGCTCTTGCTGGTCCTCATCTCCCACTGGTAACCTCTCAAACGAACCACAAACACTTGGCCTCTGAACTTGTTTAGACACTCAAAGGTCCAGACGTATCATCGCTTCCTTTCGCTAATTCACGTCAGAGCTCAACACCGAAATTGCGAACGTCCAGCGATTGCTCCTACACTAAAGGTGCCAGCCCTGAAAGCTCTTGCTAGTCCTCATCTCCCACTGGTAACCTCTAAAACGAACCACAAACACTTGGCCTCTGAACTTGTTTAGCCTACTAAAACTTCCAACGTACACAGCCTCTCCTGCTCTATATGGTCAAAATTCAACACCGAAATTGTGAACATCCAGCGATTGCTCCTACACTAAAGGTGCCAGCCCTGAAAGCTCTTGCTGGTCCTCATCTCCCACTGGTAACCTCTCAAACGAACCACAAACACTTGGGCTCTGAACTTGTTTAGCCTACTAAAACTTCCAACGTACACAGCCTCTCCTGCTCAATCTGGCCAGAGCTCAACACCGAAATTGTGAACGTCCAGCGATTGCTCCTACACTAAAGGTGCCAGCCCTGAAAGCTCTTGCTGGTCCTCATCTCCCACTGGTAACCTCTAAAACGAACCACAAACACTTGGCCTCTGAACTTGTTTAGCCTACTAAAACTTCCAACGTACACAGCCTCTCCTGCTCAATCTGGCCAAAATTCAACACCGAAATTGTGAACATCCAGCGATTGCTCCTACACTAAAGGTGCCAGCCCTGAAAGCTCTTGCTGGTCCTCATCTCCCACTGGTAACCTCTCAAACGAACCACAAACACTTGGGCTCTGAACTTGTTTAGCCTACTAAAACTTCCAACGTACACAGCCTCTCCTGCTCAATCTGGCCAGAGCTCAACACCGATATTACGAACGTCCAGCGATTGCTCCTACACTAAAGGTGCCAGCCCTGAAAGCTCTTGCTGGTCCTCATCTCCCACTGGTAACCTCTCAAACGAACCACAAACACTTGGCCTCTGAACTTGTTTAGCCTACTAAAACTTCCAACGTACACAGCCTCTCCTGCTCTATATGGTCAAAATTCAACACCGAAATTGTGAACATCCAGCGATTGCTCCTACACTAAAGGTGCCAGCCCTGAAAGCTCTTGCTGGTCCTCATCTCCCACTGGTAACCTCTCAAACGAACCACAAACACTTGGGCTCTGAACTTGTTTAGCCTACTAAAACTTCCAACGTACACAGCCTCTCCTGCTCAATCTGGCCAGAGCTCAACACCGAAATTGTGAACGTCCAGCGATTGCTCCTACACTAAAGGTGCCAGCCCTGAAAGCTCTTGCTGGTCCTCATCTCCCACTGGTAACCTCTCAAACGAACCACAAACACTTGGCCTCTGAACTTGTTTAGCCTACTAAAACTTCCAACGTACACAGCCTCTCCTGCTCAATCTGGCCAAAAATCACCAACGAAATTGCGAACGTCCAGCTATTGCTCCTACACTAATGGTGACAGCCCTCAAAGCTCTTGCTGGTCCTCATCTCCCACTGGTAACCTCTCAAACGAACCACAAACACTTGGCCTCTGAACTTGTTTAGCCTACTAAAACTTCCAACGTACACAGCCTCTCCTGCTCAATCTGGCCAGAGCTCAACACCGAAATTGTGAACGTCCAGCGATTGCTCCTACACTAAAGGTGCCAGCCCTGAAAGCTCTTGCTGGTCCTCATCTCCCACTGGTAACCTCTCAAACGAACCACAAACACTTGGGCTCTGAACTTGTTTAGGCTACTAAAACTTCCAACGTACACAGCCTCTCCTGCTCAAACTGGCCAGAGCTCAACACCGAAATTGCGAACGTCCAGCGATTGCTCCTACACTAAAGGTGCCAGCCCTGAAAGCTCTTGCTGGTCCTCATCTCCCACTGGTAACCTCTCAAACGAACCACAAACACTTGGCCTCTGAACTTGTTTAGACACTCAAAGGTCCAGACGTATCATCGCTTCCTTTCGCTAATTCACGTCAGAGCTCAACACCGAAATTGCGAACGTCCAGCGATTGCTCCTACACTAAAGGTGCCAGCCCTGAAAGCTCTTGCTAGTCCTCATCTCCCACTGGTAACCTCTAAAACGAACCACAAACACTTGGCCTCTGAACTTGTTTAGCCTACTAAAACTTCCAACGTACACAGCCTCTCCTGCTCTATATGGTCAAAATTCAACACCGAAATTGTGAACATCCAGCGATTGCTCCTACACTAAAGGTGCCAGCCCTGAAAGCTCTTGCTGGTCCTCATCTCCCACTGGTAACCTCTCAAACGAACCACAAACACTTGGGCTCTGAACTTGTTTAGCCTACTAAAACTTCCAACGTACACAGCCTCTCCTGCTCAATCTGGCCAGAGCTCAACACCGAAATTGTGAACGTCCAGCGATTGCTCCTACACTAAAGGTGCCAGCTACTAAAGGTCCCAGCCCTGAAAGCTCTTGCTGGTCCTCATCTCCCACTGGTAACCTCTAAACGAACCACAAACACTTGCCTCTGAACTTGTTTAGGCTACTAAAACTTCCAACGTACACAGCCTCTCCTGCTCAATCTGGCCAAAATTCAACACCGAAATTGTGAACATCCAGCGATTGCTCCTACACTAAAGGTGCCAGCCCTGAAAGCTCTCTGGTCCTCATCTCCCACTGGTAACCTCTCAAACGAACCACAAACACTTGGGCTCTGAACTTGTTTAGCCTACTAAAACTTCCAACGTACACAGCCTCTCCTGCTCAATCTGGCCAGAGCTCAACACCGATATTACGAACGTCCAGCGATTGCTCCTACACTAAAGGTGCCAGCCCTGAAAGCTCTTGCTGGTCCTCATCTCCCACTGGTAACCTCTCAAACGAACCACAAACACTTGGCCTCTGAACTTGTTTAGCCTACTAAAACTTCCAACGTACACAGCCTCTCCTGCTCAATCTGGCCAGAGCTCAACACCGAAATTGCGAACGTTCAGCGATTGCTCCTACACTAAAGGTGCCAGCCCTGAAAGCTCTTGCTGGTCCTCATCTCCCACTGGTAACCTCTCAAACGAACCACAAACACTTGGGCTCTGAACTTGTTTAGGCTACTAAAACTTCCAACGTACACAGCCTCTCCTGCTCAATCTGGCCAGAACTGAACACCGATATTACGAACGTCCAGCGATTGCTCCTACACTAAAGGTGCCAGCCCTGAAAGCTCTTGCTGGTCCTCATCTCCCACTGGTAACCTCTCAAACGAACCACAAACACTTGGGCTCTGAACTTGTTTAGCCTACTAAAACTTCCAACGTACACAGCCTCTCCTGCTCAATCTGGCCAAAATCAACACCGAAATTGCGAACGTCCAGGGATTGCTCCTACACTAATGGTGCCAGCCCTGAAAGCTCTAGCTGGTCCTCATCTCCACTGGTAACCCTCTCAACGAACCACAAACACTTGGCCTCTGAACTTGTTTAGACACCCAAAGGTCCAGACGTATCATCGTTCCTTTCGCTAATTCACGTCAGAGCTCAACACCGAAATTGCGAACGTCCAGCGATTGCTCTACACTAAAGGTGCCAGCCTGAAAGCTCTTGCTGGTCCTCATCTCCCACTGGTAACCTCTCAAACGAACCACAACACTTGGGCTCTGAACTTGTTTAGCCTACTAAAACTTCCAACGTACACAGCCTCTCCTGCTCAATCTGGCCAGAGCTCAACACCGAAATTGCGAACGTCCAGCGATTGCTCCTACACTAAAGGTGCCAGCCCTGAAAGCTCTTGCTGGTCCTCATCTCCCACTGTAACCTCTCAAACGAACCACAAACACTTGGACTCTGAACTTGTTTAGGCTACTAAAACTTCCAACGTACACAGCCTCTCCTGCTCAATCTGGCCAGAGCTCAACACCGAAATTGTGAACGTCCAGCGATTGCTCCTACACTAAAGGTGCCAGCCCTGAAAGCTCTTGCTGGTCCTCATCTCCCACTGGTAACCTCTCAAACGAACCACAAACACTTGGCTCTGAACTTGTTTAGCCTACTAAAACTTCCAACGTACACAGCCTCTCCTGCTCAATCTGCCAGAGCTCAACACCGATATTACGAACGTCCAGCGATTGCTCCTACACTAAAGGTGCCAGCCCTGAAAGCTCTTGCTGGTCCTCATCTCCCACTGGTAACCTCTCAAACGAACCACAAACACTTGGCTCTGAACTTGTTTAGGCTACTAAAACTTCAACGTACACAGCCTCTCCTGCTCAATCTGGCCAGAGCTCAACACCGAAATTGCGAACGTCCAGCGATTGCTCCTACACTAATGGTGCGAGCCCTGAAAGCTCTTGCTGGTCCTCATCTCCCACTGGTAACCTCTCAAACGAACCACAAACACTTGGCCTCTGAACTTGTTTAGACACCCAACGTCCAGACGTATCATCGCTTCCTTTCGCTAATTCACGTCAGAGCTCAACACCGAAATTGCGAACGTCCAGCGATTGCTCCTACACTAAAGGTGCCAGTCCTGCAAGCTCTTGCTGGTCCTCATCTCCCACTGGTAACCTCTCAAACGAACCACAAACACTTGGGCTCTGAACTTGTTTAGCCTACTAAAACTCCAACGTACACAGCCTCTCCTGCTCAATCTGGCCAGAGCTCAACACCGATATTACGAACGTCCAGCGATTGCTCCTACACTAAAGGTGCCAGCCCTGAAAGCTCTTGCTGGTCCTCATCTCCCACTGGTAACCTCTCAAACGAACCACAAACACTTGGCCTCTGAACTTGTTTAGCCTACTAAAACTTCCAACGTACACAGCCTCTCCTGCTCAAACTGGCCAGAGCTCAACACCGAAATTGCGAACGTCCAGCGATTGCTCCTACACTAAAGGTGCCAGCCCTGAAAGCTCTTGCTGGTCCTCATCTCCCACTGGTAACCTCTCAAACGAACCAACAAACACTTGGGCTCTGAACTTGTTTAGCCTACTAAAACTTCCAACGTACACAGCCTCTCCTGCTCAAACTGGCCAAAATTCAACACCGAAATTGCGAACGTCCAGCGATTGCTCCTACACTAATGGTGCCAGCCCTGATAGCTCTTGCTGGTCCTCATCTCCCACTGGTAACCTCTCAAACGAACCACAAACACTTGGCCTCTGAACTTGTTTAGACACTCAAAGGTCAGACGTATCATCGCTTCCTTTCGCTAATTCACGTCAGAGCTCAACACCGAAATTGCGAACGTCCAGCGATTGCTCCTACACTAAAGGTGCCAGCCCTGAAAGCTCTTCCTGGTCCTCATCTCCCACTGGTAACCTCTCAAACGAACCACAAACACTTGGCCTCTGAACTTGTTTAGACACTCAAAGGTCCAGACGTATCATCGCTTCCTTTCGCTAATTCACGTCAGAGCTCAACACCGAAATTGCGAACGTCCAGCGATTGCTCCTACACTAAAGGTGCCAGCCGTGAAAGCTCTTGCTGGTCCTCATCTCCCACTGGTAACCTCTCAAACGAACCACAAACACTTGGCCTCTGAACTTGTTTAGCCTACTAAAACTTCCAACGTACACAGCCTCTCCTGCTCAATCTGGCCAGAGCTCAACACCGAAATTGTGAACGTCCAGCGATTGCTCCTACACTAAAGGTGCCAGCCCTGAAAGCTCTTGCTGGTCCTCATCTCCCACTGGTAACCTCTAAAACGAACCACAAACACTTGGCCTCTGAACTTGTTTAGCCTACTAAAACTTCCAACGTACACAGCCTCTCCTGCTATGGTCTCTCCTGCTATGCTATATGGTCAATTTCAACACCGAAATTGTGAACATCCAGCGATTGCTCCTACACTAAAGGTGCCAGCCCTGAAAGCTCTTGCTGGTCCTCATCTCCCACTGGTAACCTCTCAAACGAACCACAAACACTTGGGCTCTGAACTTGTTTAGCCTACTAAAACTTCCAACGTACACAGCCTCTCCTGCTCAATCTGGCCAGAGCTCAACACCGAAATTGTGAACGTCCAGCGATTGCTCCTACACTAAAGGTGCCAGCCCTGAAAGCTCTTGCTAGTCCTCATCTCCCACTGGTAACCTCTCAAACGAACCACAAACACTTGGCCTCTGAACTTGTTTAGCCTACTAAAACTTCCAACGTACACAGCCTCTCCTGCTCAATCTGGCCAAAATTCAACACCGAAATTGTGAACGTCCAGCGATTGCTCCTACACTAAAGGTGCCAGCCCTGAAAGCTCTTGCTGGTCCTCATCTCCCACTGGTAACCTCTCAAACGAACCACAAACACTTGGCCTCTGAACTTGTTTAGGCTACTAAAACTTCCAACGTACACAGCCTCTCCTGCTCAATCTGGCCAGAGCTCAACACCGATATTACGAACGTCCAGCGATTGCTCCTACACTAAAGGTGCCAGCCCCTGAAAGCTCTTGCTGGTCCTCATCTCCCACTGGTAACCTCTCAAACGAACCACAAACACTTGGCCTCTGAACTTGTTTAGCCTACTAAAACTTCCAACGTACACAGCCTCTCCTGCTCAATCTGGCCAGAGCTCAACACCGAAATTACGAACGTCCAGCGATTGCTCCTACACTAAAGGTGCCAGCCCTGAAAGCTCTTGCTGGTCCTCATCTCCCACTGGTAACCTCTCAAACGAACCACAACACTTGGCCTCTGAACTTGTTTAGCCTATTAAAACTTCCAACGTACACAGCCTCTCCTGCTCAATCTGGCCAGAACTGAACACCGATATTACGAACGTCCAGCGATTGCTCCTACACTAAAGGTGCCAGCCCTGAAAGCTCTTGCTGGTCCTCATCTCCCACTGGTAACCTCTCAACGAACCACAAACACTTGGCCTCTGAACTTGTTTAGCCTACTAAAACTTCCAACGTACACAGCCTCTCTGCTCAATCTGGCCAAAATCAACACCGAAATTGCGAACGTCCAGGGATTGCTCCTACACTAATGGTGCCAGCCCTGAAAGCTCTGCTGGTCCTCATCTCCCACTGGTAACCTCTCAAACGAACCACAAACACTTGGGCTCTGAACTTGTTTAGACACCCAAAGGTCCAGACGTATCATCGCTTCCTTTCGCTAATTCACGTCAGAGCTCAACACCGAAATTGCGAACGTCCAGCGATTGCTCCTACACTAAAGGTGCCAGCCCTGAAAGCTCTTGCTGGTCCTCATCTCCCACTGGTAACCTCTCAACGAACCACAAACACTTGGGCTCTGAACTTGTTTAGGCTACTAAAACTTCCAACGTACACAGCCTCTCCTGCTCAATCTGGCCAGAGCTCAACACCGAAATTGCGAACGTCCAGCGATTGCTCCTACACTAAAGGTGCCAGCCCTGAAAGCTCTTGCTGGTCCTCATCTCCCACTGGTAACCTCTCAAAACGAACCACAAACACTTGGCCTCTGAACTTGTTTAGGCTACTAAAACTTCCAACGTACACAGCCTCTCCTGCTCAATCTGGCCAAAAATCACCAACGAAATTGCGAACGTCCAGCTATTGCTCCTACACTAATGTGACAGCCCTCAAAGCTCTTGCTGGTCCTCATCTCCCACTGGTAACCTCTCAAACGAACCACAAACACTGGCCTCTGAACTTGTTTAGCCTACTAAAACTTCCAACGTACACAGCCTCTCCTGCTCAATCTGGCCAGAGCTCAACACCGAAATTGTGAACGTCCAGCGATTGCTCCTACACTAAAGGTGCCAGCCCTGAAAGCTCTTGCTGGTCCTCATCTCCCACTGGTAACCTCTCAAACGAACCACAAACACTTGGCTCTGAACTTGTTTAGCCTACTAAAACTTCCAACGTACACAGCCTCTCCTGCTCAATCTGGCCAGAGCTCAACACCGAAATTACGAACGTCCAGCGATTGCTCCTACACTAAAGGTGCCAGCCCTGAAAGCTCTTGCTGCTCCTCATCTCCCACTGGTAACCTCTCAAACGAACCACAAACACTTGGCCTCTGAACTTGTTTAGCCTACTAAAACTTCCAACGTACACAGCCTCTCCTGCTCAATCTGGCCAGAGCTCAACACCGATATTACGAAACGTCCAGCGATTGCTCCTACACTAAAGGTGCCAGCCCTGAAAGCTCTTGCTGGTCCTCATCTCCCACTGGTAACCTCTCAAACGAACCACAAACACTTGGCCTCTGAACTTGTTTAGCCTACTAAAACTTCCAACGTACACAGCCTCTCCTGCTCAATCTGGCCAGAGCTCAACACCGAAATTGCGAACGTCCAGCGATTGCTCCTACACTAAAGGTGCCAGCCCTGAAAGCTCTTGCTGGTCCTCATCTCCCACTGGTAACCTCTCAAACGAACCACAAACACTTGGCTCTGAACTTGTTTAGCCTACTAAAACTTCCAACGTACACAGCCTCTCCTGCTCAAACTGGCCAAAATTCAACACCGAAATTGCGAACGTCCAGCGATTGCTCCTACACTAATGGTGCCAGCCCTGAAAGCTCTTGCTGGTCCTCATCTCCCACTGGTAACCTCTCAAACGAACCACAAACACTTGGCCTCTGAACTTGTTTAGACACCCAAAGGTCCAGACGTATCATCGCTTCCTTTCGCTAATTCACGTCAGAGCTCAACACCGAAATTGCGAACGTCCAGTGATTGCTCCTACACTAAAGGTGCCAGCCCTGAAAGCTCTTGCTGGTCCTCATCTCCCACTGGTAACCTCTCAAACGAACCACAAACACTTGGCCTCTGAACTTGTTTAGCCTACTAAAACTTCCAACGTACACAGCCTCTCCTGCTCAATCTGGCCAAAAATCACAACGAAATTGCGAACGTCCAGCTATTGCTCCTACACTAATGGTGACAGCCCTCAAAGCTCTTGCTGGTCCTCATCTCCCACTGGTAACCTCTCAAACGAACCACAAACACTTGGGCTCTGAACTTGTTTAGCCTACTAAAACTTCCAACGTACACAGCCTCTCCTGCTCAATCTGGCCAGAGCTCAACACCGAAATTGCGAACGTCCAGCGATTGCTCCTACACTAAAGGTGCCAGCCGTGAAAGCTCTTGCTGGTCCTCATCTCCCACTGGTAACCTCTCAAACGAACCACAAACACTTGGCCTCTGAACTTGTTTAGCCTACTAAAACTTCCAACGTACACAGCCTCTCCTGCTCAAACTGTCCAGAGCTCAACACCGAAATTGCGAACGTCCAGCGATTGCTCCTACACTAAAGGTGCCAGCCCTGAAAGCTCTTGCTGGTCCCTCATCTCCCACTGGTAACCTCTCAAACGAACCACAAACACTTGGGCTCTGAACTTGTTTAGGCTACTAAAACTTCCAACGTACACAGCCTCTCCTGCTCAAACTGGCCAAAATTCAACACCGAAATTGCGAACGTCCAGCGATTGCTCCTACACTAATGGTGCCAGCCCTGAAAGCTCTTGCTGGTCCTCATCTCCCACTGGTAACCTCTCAAACGAACCACAAACACTTGGCCTCTGAACTTGTTTAGACACTCAAAGGTCCAGACGTATCATCGCTTCCTTTCGCTAATTCACGTCAGAGCTCAACACCGAAATTGCGAACGTCCAGCGATTGCTCCTACACTAAAGGTGCCAGCCCTGAAAGCTCTTCCTGGTCCTCATCTCCCACTGGTAACCTCTCAAACGAACCACAAACACTTGGCCTCTGAACTTGTTTAGACACTCAAAGGTCCAGACGTATCATCGCTTCCTTTCGCTAATTCACGTCAGAGCTCAACACCGAAATTGCGAACGTCCAGCGATTGCTCCTACACTAAAGGTGCCAGCCCTGAAAGCTCTTGCTGGTCCTCATCTCCCACTGGTAACCTCTCAAACGAACCACAAACACTTGGGCTCTGAACTTGTTTAGCCTACTAAAACTTCCAACGTACACAGCCTCTCCTGCTCAATCTGGCCAGAGCTCAACACCGAAATTGCGAACGTCCAGCGATTGCTCCTACACTAAAGGTGCCAGCCGTGAAAGCTCTTGCTGGTCCTCATCTCCACTGGTAACCTCTCAAACGAACCACAAACACTTGGCCTCTGAACTTGTTTAGCTACTAAAACTTCCAACGTACACAGCCTCTCCTGCTCAAACTGTCCAGAGCTCAACACCCGAAATTGCGAACGTCCAGCGATTGCTCCTACACTAAAGGTGCCAGCCCTGAAAGCTCTTGCTGGTCCTCATCTCCCACTGGTAACCTCTCAAACGAACCACAAACACTTGGGCTCTGAACTTGTTTAGGCTACTAAAACTTCCAACGTACACAGCCTCTCCTGCTCAAACTGGCCAAAATTCAACACCGAAATTGCGAACGTCCAGCGATTGCTCCTACACTAATGGTGCCAGCCCTGAAAGCTCTTGCTGGTCCTCATCTCCCACTGGTAACCTCTCAAACGAACCACAAACACTTGGCCTCTGAACTTGTTTAGACACTCAAAGGTCCAGACGTATCATCGCTTCCTTTCGCTAATTCACGTCAGAGCTCAACACCGAAATTGCGAACGTCCAGCGATTGCTCCTACACTAAAGGTGCCAGCCCTGAAAGCTCTTCCTGGTCCTCATCTCCCACTGGTAACCTCTCAAACGAACCACAAACACTTGGCCTCTGAACTTGTTTAGACACTCAAAGGTCCAGACGTATCATCGCTTCCTTTCGCTAATTCACGTCAGAGCTCAACACCGAAATTGCGAACGTCCAGCGATTGCTCCTACACTAAAGGTGCCAGCCGTGAAAGCTCTTGCTGGTCCTCATCTCCCACTGGTAACCTCTCAAACGAACCACAAACACTTGGCCTCTGAACTTGTTTAGCCTACTAAAACTTCCAACGTACACAGCCTCTCCTGCTCAATCTGGCCAGAGCTCAACACCGAAATTGTGAACGTCCAGCGATTGCTCCTACACTAAAGGTGCCAGCCCTGAAAGCTCTTGCTGGTCCTCATCTCCCACTGGTAACCTCTAAAACGAACCACAAACACTTGGCCTCTGAACTTGTTTAGCCTACTAAAACTTCCAACGTACACAGCCTCTCCTGCTATGGTCTCTCCTGCTATGCTATATGGTCAAAATTCAACACCGAAATTGTGAACATCCAGCGATTGCTCCTACACTAAAGGTGCCAGCCCTGAAAGCTCTTGCTGGTCCTCATCTCCCACTGGTAACCTCTCAAACGAACCACAAACACTTGGGCTCTGAACTTGTTTAGCCTACTAAAACTTCCAACGTACACAGCCTCTCCTGCTCAATCTGGCCAGAGCTCAACACCGAAATTGTGAACGTCCAGCGATTGCTCCTACACTAAAGGTGCCAGCCCTGAAAGCTCTTGCTAGTCCTCATCTCCCACTGGTAACCTCTCAAACGAACCACAAACACTTGGCCTCTGAACTTGTTTAGCCTACTAAAACTTCCAACGTACACAGCCTCTCCTGCTCAATCTGGCCAGAGCTCAACACCGAAATTGCGAACGTCCAGCGATTGCTCCTACACTAAAGGTGCCAGCCCTGAAAGCTCTTGCTGGTCCTCATCTCCCACTGGTAACCTCTCAAACGAACCACAAACACTTGGCCTCTGAACTTGTTTAGCCTACTAAAACTTCCAACGTACACAGCCTCTCCTGCTCAAACTGTCCAGAGCTCAACACCGAAATTGCGAACGTCCAGCGATTGCTCCTACACTAAAGGTGCCAGCCGTGAAAGCTCTTGCTGGTCCTCATCTCCCACTGGTAACCTCTCAAACGAACCACAAACACTTGGCCTCTGAACTTGTTTAGCCTACTAAAACTTCCAACGTACACAGCCTCTCCTGCTCAATCTGGCCAGAGCTCAACACCGAAATTGTGAACGTCCAGCGATTGCTCCTACACTAAAGGTGCCAGCCCTGAAAGCTCTTGCTGGTCCTCATCTCCCACTGGTAACCTCTAAAACGAACCACAAACACTTGGCCTCTGAACTTGTTTAGCCTACTAAAACTTCCAACGTACACAGCCTCTCCTGCTATGGTCTCTCCTGCTATGCTATATGGTCAAAATTCAACACCGAAATTGTGAACATCCAGCGATTGCTCCTACACTAAAGGTGCCAGCCCTGAAAGCTCTTGCTGGTCCTCATCTCCCACTGGTAACCTCTCAAACGAACCACAAACACTTGGGCTCTGAACTTGTTTAGCCTACTAAAACTTCCAACGTACACAGCCTCTCCTGCTCAATCTGGCCAGAGCTCAACACCGAAATTGTGAACGTCCAGCGATTGCTCCTACACTAAAGGTGCCAGCCCTGAAAGCTCTTGCTAGTCCTCATCTCCCACTGGTAACCTCTCAAACGAACCACAAACACTTGGCCTCTGAACTTGTTTAGCCTACTAAAACTTCCAACGTACACAGCCTCTCCTGCTCAATCTGGCCAAAATTCAACACCGAAATTGTGAACGTCCAGCGATTGCTCCTACACTAAAGGTGCCAGCCCTGAAAGCTCTTGCTGGTCCTCATCTCCCACTGGTAACCTCTCAAACGAACCACAAACACTTGGCCTCTGAACTTGTTTAGGCTACTAAAACTTCCAACGTACACAGCCTCTCCTGCTCAATCTGGCCAGAGCTCAACACCGAAATTACGAACGTCCAGCGATTGCTCCTACACTAAAGGTGCCAGCCCTGAAAGCTCTTGCTGGTCCTCATCTCCCACTGGTAACCTCTCAAACGAACCACAAACACTTGGCCTCTGAACTTGTTTAGCCTACTAAAACTTCCAACGTACACAGCCTCTCCTGCTCAATCTGGCCAGAGCTCAACACCGAAATTACGAACGTCCAGCGATTGCTCCTACACTAAAGGTGCCAGCCCTGAAAGCTCTTGCTGGTCCTCATCTCCCACTGGTAACCTCTCAAACGAACCACAAACACTTGGCCTCTGAACTTGTTTAGCCTATTAAAACTTCCAACGTACACAGCCTCTCCTGCTCAATCTGGCCAGAACTGAACACCGATATTACGAACGTCCAGCGATTGCTCCTACACTAAAGGTGCCAGCCCTGAAAGCTCTTGCTGGTCCTCATCTCCCACTGGTAACCTCTCAAACGAACCACAAACACTTGGCCTCTGAACTTGTTTAGCCTACTAAAACTTCCAACGTACACAGCCTCTCCTGCTCAATCTGGCCAAAATTCAACACCGAAATTGCGAACGTCCAGGGATTGCTCCTACACTAATGGTGCCAGCCCTGAAAGCTCTTGCTGGTCCTCATCTCCCACTGGTAACCTCTCAAACGAACCACAAACACTTGGGCTCTGAACTTGTTTAGACACCCAAAGGTCCAGACGTATCATCGCTTCCTTTCGCTAATTCACGTCAGAGCTCAACACCGAAATTGCGAACGTCCAGCGATTGCTCCTACACTAAAGGTGCCAGCCCTGAAAGCTCTTGCTGGTCCTCATCTCCCACTGGTAACCTCTCAAACGAACCACAAACACTTGGGCTCTGAACTTGTTTAGGCTACTAAAACTTCCAACGTACACAGCCTCTCCTGCTCAATCTGGCCAGAGCTCAACACCGAAATTGCGAACGTCCAGCGATTGCTCCTACACTAAAGGTGCCAGCCCTGAAAGCTCTTGCTGGTCCTCATCTCCCACTGGTAACCTCTCAAACGAACCACAAACACTTGGCCTCTGAACTTGTTTAGGCTACTAAAACTTCCAACGTACACAGCCTCTCCTGCTCAATCTGGCCAAAAATCACCAACGAAATTGCGAACGTCCAGCTATTGCTCCTACACTAATGGTGACAGCCCTCAAAGCTCTTGCTGGTCCTCATCTCCCACTGGTAACCTCTCAAACGAACCACAAACACTTGGCCTCTGAACTTGTTTAGCCTACTAAAACTTCCAACGTACACAGCCTCTCCTGCTCAATCTGGCCAGAGCTCAACACCGAAATTGTGAACGTCCAGCGATTGCTCCTACACTAAAGGTGCCAGCCCTGAAAGCTCTTGCTGGTCCTCATCTCCCACTGGTAACCTCTCAAACGAACCACAAACACTTGGGCTCTGAACTTGTTTAGCCTACTAAAACTTCCAACGTACACAGCCTCTCCTGCTCAATCTGGCCAGAGCTCAACACCGAAATTACGAACGTCCAGCGATTGCTCCTACACTAAAGGTGCCAGCCCTGAAAGCTCTTGCTGGTCCTCATCTCCCACTGGTAACCTCTCAAACGAACCACAAACACTTGGCCTCTGAACTTGTTTAGCCTACTAAAACTTCCAACGTACACAGCCTCTCCTGCTCAATCTGGCCAGAGCTCAACACCGATATTACGAACGTCCAGCGATTGCTCCTACACTAAAGGTGCCAGCCCTGAAAGCTCTTGCTGGTCCTCATCTCCCACTGGTAACCTCTCAAACGAACCACAAACACTTGGCCTCTGAACTTGTTTAGGCTACTAAAACTTCCAACGTACACAGCCTCTCCTGCTCAATCTGGCCAGAGCTCAACACCGAAATTGCGAACGTCCAGCGATTGCTCCTACACTAAAGGTGCCAGCCCTGAAAGCTCTTGCTGGTCCTCATCTCCCACTGGTAACCTCTCAAACGAACCACAAACACTTGGGCTCTGAACTTGTTTAGCCTACTAAAACTTCCAACGTACACAGCCTCTCCTGCTCAAACTGGCCAAAATTCAACACCGAAATTGCGAACGTCCAGCGATTGCTCCTACACTAATGGTGCCAGCCCTGAAAGCTCTTGCTGGTCCTCATCTCCCACTGGTAACCTCTCAAACGAACCACAAACACTTGGCCTCTGAACTTGTTTAGACACCCAAAGGTCCAGACGTATCATCGCTTCCTTTCGCTAATTCACGTCAGAGCTCAACACCGAAATTGCGAACGTCCAGCGATTGCTCCTACACTAAAGGTGCCAGCCCTGAAAGCTCTTGCTGGTCCTCATCTCCCACTGGTAACCTCTCAAACGAACCACAAACACTTGGCCTCTGAACTTGTTTAGCCTACTAAAACTTCCAACGTACACAGCCTCTCCTGCTCAATCTGGCCAAAAATCACCAACGAAATTGCGAACGTCCAGCTATTGCTCCTACACTAATGGTGACAGCCCTCAAAGCTCTTGCTGGTCCTCATCTCCCACTGGTAACCTCTCAAACGAACCACAAACACTTGGCCTCTGAACTTGTTTAGCCTACTAAAACTTCCAACGTACACAGCCTCTCCTGCTCAATCTGGCCAGAGCTCAACACCGAAATTGTGAACGTCCAGCGATTGCTCCTACACTAAAGGTGCCAGCCCTGAAAGCTCTTGCTAGTCCTCATCTCCCACTGGTAACCTCTCAAACGAACCACAAACACTTGGGCTCTGAACTTGTTTAGCCTACTAAAACTTCCAACGTACACAGCCTCTCCTGCTCAATCTGGCCAGAGCTCAACACCGAAATTGCGAACGTCCAGCGATTGCTCCTACACTAAAGGTGCCAGCCGTGAAAGCTCTTGCTGGTCCTCATCTCCCACTGGTAACCTCTCAAACGAACCACAAACACTTGGCCTCTGAACTTGTTTAGCCTACTAAAACTTCCAACGTACACAGCCTCTCCTGCTCAAACTGTCCAGAGCTCAACACCGAAATTGCGAACGTCCAGCGATTGCTCCTACACTAAAGGTGCCAGCCCTGAAAGCTCTTGCTGGTCCTCATCTCCCACTGGTAACCTCTCAAACGAACCACAAACACTTGGGCTCTGAACTTGTTTAGGCTACTAAAACTTCCAACGTACACAGCCTCTCCTGCTCAAACTGGCCAAAATTCAACACCGAAATTGCGAACGTCCAGCGATTGCTCCTACACTAATGGTGCCAGCCCTGAAAGCTCTTGCTGGTCCTCATCTCCCACTGGTAACCTCTCAAACGAACCACAAACACTTGGCCTCTGAACTTGTTTAGACACTCAAAGGTCCAGACGTATCATCGCTTCCTTTCGCTAATTCACGTCAGAGCTCAACACCGAAATTGCGAACGTCCAGCGATTGCTCCTACACTAAAGGTGCCAGCCCTGAAAGCTCTTCCTGGTCCTCATCTCCCACTGGTAACCTCTCAAACGAACCACAAACACTTGGCCTCTGAACTTGTTTAGACACTCAAAGGTCCAGACGTATCATCGCTTCCTTTCGCTAATTCACGTCAGAGCTCAACACCGAAATTGCGAACGTCCAGCGATTGCTCCTACACTAAAGGTGCCAGCCCTGAAAGCTCTTGCTGGTCCTCATCTCCCACTGGTAACCTCTCAAACGAACCACAAACACTTGGGCTCTGAACTTGTTTAGCCTACTAAAACTTCCAACGTACACAGCCTCTCCTGCTCAATCTGGCCAGAGCTCAACACCGAAATTGCGAACGTCCAGCGATTGCTCCTACACTAAAGGTGCCAGCCGTGAAAGCTCTTGCTGGTCCTCATCTCCCACTGGTAACCTCTCAAACGAACCACAAACACTTGGCCTCTGAACTTGTTTAGCCTACTAAAACTTCCAACGTACACAGCCTCTCCTGCTCAAACTGTCCAGAGCTCAACACCGAAATTGCGAACGTCCAGCGATTGCTCCTACACTAAAGGTGCCAGCCCTGAAAGCTCTTGCTGGTCCTCATCTCCCACTGGTAACCTCTCAAACGAACCACAAACACTTGGGCTCTGAACTTGTTTAGGCTACTAAAACTTCCAACGTACACAGCCTCTCCTGCTCAAACTGGCCAAAATTCAACACCGAAATTGCGAACGTCCAGCGATTGCTCCTACACTAATGGTGCCAGCCCTGAAAGCTCTTGCTGGTCCTCATCTCCCACTGGTAACCTCTCAAACGAACCACAAACACTTGGCCTCTGAACTTGTTTAGACACTCAAAGGTCCAGACGTATCATCGCTTCCTTTCGCTAATTCACGTCAGAGCTCAACACCGAAATTGCGAACGTCCAGCGATTGCTCCTACACTAAAGGTGCCAGCCCTGAAAGCTCTTCCTGGTCCTCATCTCCCACTGGTAACCTCTCAAACGAACCACAAACACTTGGCCTCTGAACTTGTTTAGACACTCAAAGGTCCAGACGTATCATCGCTTCCTTTCGCTAATTCACGTCAGAGCTCAACACCGAAATTGCGAACGTCCAGCGATTGCTCCTACACTAAAGGTGCCAGCCCTGAAAGCTCTTGCTGGTCCTCATCTCCCACTGGTAACCTCTCAAACGAACCACAAACACTTGGCCTCTGAACTTGTTTAGGCTACTAAAACTTCCAACGTACACAGCCTCTCCTGCTCAATCTGGCCAGAGCTCAACACCGAAATTGTGAACGTCCAGCGATTGCTCCTACACTAAAGGTGCCAGCCCTGAAAGCTCTTGCTAGTCCTCATCTCCCACTGGTAACCTCTAAAACGAACCACAAACACTTGGCCTCTGAACTTGTTTAGCCTACTAAAACTTCCAACGTACACAGCCTCTCCTGCTCTATATGGTCAAAATTCAACACCGAAATTGTGAACATCCAGCGATTGCTCCTACACTAAAGGTGCCAGCCCTGAAAGCTCTTGCTGGTCCTCATCTCCCACTGGTAACCTCTCAAACGAACCACAAACACTTGGCCTCTGAACTTGTTTAGCCTACTACAACTTCCAACGTACACAGCCTCTCCTGCTCAATCTGGCCAGAGCTCAACACCGAAATTGTGAACGTCCAGCGATTGCTCCTACACTAAAGGTGCCAGCCCTGAAAGCTCTTGCTAGTCCTCATCTCCCACTGGTAACCTCTCAAACGAACCACAAACACTTGGCCTCTGAACTTGTTTAGCCTACTAAAACTTCCAACGTACACAGCCTCTCCTGCTCAATCTGGCCAAAATTCAACACCGAAATTGTGAACATCCAGCGATTGCTCCTACACTAAAGGTGCCAGCCCTGAAAGCTCTTGCTGGTCCTCATCTCCCACTGGTAACCTCTCAAACGAACCACAAACACTTGGCCTCTGAACTTGTTTAGCCTACTAAAACTTCCAACGTACACAGCCTCTCCTGCTCAATCTGGCCAGAGCTCAACACCGATATTACGAACGTCCAGCGATTGCTCCTACACTAAAGGTGCCAGCCCTGAAAGCTCTTGCTGGTCCTCATCTCCCACTGGTAACCTCTCAAACGAACCACAAACACTTGGCCTCTGAACTTGTTTAGCCTACTAAAACTTCCAACGTACACAGCCTCTCCTGCTCAATCTGGCCAGAGCTCAACACCGAAATTACGAACGTCCAGCGATTGCTCCTACACTAAAGGTGCCAGCCCTGAAAGCTCTTGCTGGTCCTCATCTCCCACTGGTAACCTCTCAAACGAACCACAAACACTTGGCCTCTGAACTTGTTTAGACACTCAAAGGTCCAGACGTATCATCGCTTCCTTTCGCTAATTCACGTCAGAGCTCAACACCGAAATTGCGAACGTCCAGCGATTGCTCCTACACTAAAGGTGCCAGCCCTGAAAGCTCTTGCTGGTCCTCATCTCCCACTGGTAACCTCTCAAACGAACCACAAACACTTGGCCTCTGAACTTGTTTAGGCTACTAAAACTTCCAACGTACACAGCCTCTCCTGCTCAATCTGGCCAGAGCTCAACACCGAAATTGTGAACGTCCAGCGATTGCTCCTACACTAAAGGTGCCAGCCCTGAAAGCTCTTGCTAGTCCTCATCTCCCACTGGTAACCTCTAAAACGAACCACAAACACTTGGCCTCTGAACTTGTTTAGCCTACTAAAACTTCCAACGTACACAGCCTCTCCTGCTCTATATGGTCAAAATTCAACACCGAAATTGTGAACATCCAGCGATTGCTCCTACACTAAAGGTGCCAGCCCTGAAAGCTCTTGCTGGTCCTCATCTCCCACTGGTAACCTCTCAAACGAACCACAAACACTTGGCCTCTGAACTTGTTTAGCCTACTACAACTTCCAACGTACACAGCCTCTCCTGCTCAATCTGGCCAGAGCTCAACACCGAAATTGTGAACGTCCAGTGATTGCTCCTACACTAAAGGTGCCAGCCCTGAAAGCTCTTGCTAGTCCTCATCTCCCACTGGTAACCTCTCAAACGAACCACAAACACTTGGCCTCTGAACTTGTTTAGCCTACTAAAACTTCCAACGTACACAGCCTCTCCTGCTCAATCTGGCCAAAATTCAACACCGAAATTGTGAACATCCAGCGATTGCTCCTACACTAAAGGTGCCAGCCCTGAAAGCTCTTGCTGGTCCTCATCTCCCACTGGTAACCTCTCAAACGAACCACAAACACTTGGGCTCTGAACTTGTTTAGCCTACTAAAACTTCCAACGTACACAGCCTCTCCTGCTCAATCTGGCCAGAGCTCAACACCGATATTACGAACGTCCAGCGATTGCTCCTACACTAAAGGTGCCAGCCCTGAAAGCTCTTGCTGGTCCTCATCTCCCACTGGTAACCTCTCAAACGAACCACAAACACTTGGGCTCTGAACTTGTTTAGCCTACTAAAACTTCCAACGTACACAGCCTCTCCTGCTCAATCTGGCCAGAGCTCAACACCGAAATTACGAACGTCCAGCGATTGCTCCTACACTAAAGGTGCCAGCCGTGAAAGCTCTTGCTGGTCCTCATCTCCCACTGGTAACCTCTCAAACGAACCACAAACACTTGGCCTCTGAACTTGTTTAGCCTACTAAAACTTCCAACGTACACAGCCTCTCCTGCTCAATCTGGCCAGAACTGAACACCGATATTACGAACGTCCAGCGATTGCTCCTACACTAAAGGTGCCAGCCCTGAAAGCTCTTGCTGGTCCTCATCTCCCACTGGTAACCTCTCAAACGAACCACAAACACTTGGCCTCTGAACTTGTTTAGCCTACTAAAACTTCCAACGTACACAGCCTCTCCTGCTCAATCTGGCCAAAATTCAACACCGAAATTGCGAACGTCCAGGGATTGCTCCTACACTAATGGTGCCAGCCCTGAAAGCTCTTGCTGGTCCTCATCTCCCACTGGTAACCTCTCAAACGAACCACAAACACTTGGGCTCTGAACTTGTTTAGACACCCAAAGGTCCAGACGTATCATCGCTTCCTTTCGCTAATTCACGTCAGAGCTCAACACCGAAATTGCGAACGTCCAGCGATTGCTCCTACACTAAAGGTGCCAGCCCTGAAAGCTCGTGCTGGTCCTCATCTCCCACTGGTAACCTCTCAAACGAACCACAAACACTTGGGCTCTGAACTTGTTTAGCCTACTAAAACTTCCAACGTACACAGCCTCTCCTGCTCAATCTGGCCAGAGCTCAACACCGAAATTGCGAACGTCCAGCGATTGCTCCTACACTAAAGGTGCCAGCCCTGAAAGCTCTTGCTGGTCCTCATCTCCCACTGGTAACCTCTCAAACGAACCACAAACACTTGGCCTCTGAACTTGTTTAGGCTACTAAAACTTCCAACGTACACAGCCTCTCCTGCTCAATCTGGCCAAAAATCACCAACGAAATTGCGAACGTCCAGCTATTGCTCCTACACTAATGGTGACAGCCCTCAAAGCTCTTGCTGGTCCTCATCTCCCACTGGTAACCTCTCAAACGAACCACAAACACTTGGCCTCTGAACTTGTTTAGCCTACTAAAACTTCCAACGTACACAGCCTCTCCTGCTCAATCTGGCCAGAGCTCAACACCGAAATTGTGAACGTCCAGCGATTGCTCCTACACTAAAGGTGCCAGCCCTGAAAGCTCTTGCTGGTCCTCATCTCCCACTGGTAACCTCTCAAACGAACCACAAACACTTGGCCTCTGAACTTGTTTAGGCTACTAAAACTTCCAACGTACACAGCCTCTCCTGCTCAATCTGGCCAAAATTCAACACCGAAATTGCGAACGTCCAGCGATTGCTCCTACACTAATGGTGCGAGCCCTGAAAGCTCTTGCTGGTCCTCATCTCCCACTGGTAACCTCTCAAACGAACCACAAACACTTGGCCTCTGAACTTGTTTAGACACCCAAAGGTCCGGACGTATCATCGCTTCCTTTCGCTAATTCACGTCAGAGCTCAACACCGAAATTGCGAACGTCCAGCGATTGCTCCTACACTAAAGGTGCCAGTCCTGCAAGCTCTTGCTGGTCCTCATCTCCCACTGGTAACCTCTCAAACGAACCACAAACACTTGGGCTCTGAACTTGTTTAGCCTACTAAAACTTCCAACGTACACAGCCTCTCCTGCTCAATCTGGCCAGAGCTCAACACCGATATTACGAACGTCCAGCGATTGCTCCTACACTAAAGGTGCCAGCCCTGAAAGCTCTTGCTGGTCCTCATCTCCCACTGGTAACCTCTCAAACGAACCACAAACACTTGGCCTCTGAACTTGTTTAGCCTACTAAAACTTCCAACGTACACAGCCTCTCCTGCTGAATCTGGCCAGAGCTCAACACCGAAATTGCGAACGTCCAGCGATTGCTCCTACACTAAAGGTGCCAGCCCTGAAAGCTCTTGCTGGTCCTCATCTCCCACTGGTAACCTCTCAAACGAACCACAAACACTTGGGCTCTGAACTTGTTTAGCCTACTAAAACTTCCAACGTACACAGCCTCTCCTGCTCAAACTGGCCAAAATTCAACACCGAAATTGCGAACGTCCAGCGATTGCTCCTACACTAATGGTGCCAGCCCTGAAAGCTCTTGCTGGTCCTCATCTCCCACTGGTAACCTCTCAAACGAACCACAAACACTTGGCCTCTGAACTTGTTTAGACACTCAAAGGTCCAGACGTATCATCGCTTCCTTTCGCTAATTCACGTCAGAGCTCAACACCGAAATTGCGAACGTCCAGCGATTGCTCCTACACTAAAGGTGCCAGCCCTGAAAGCTCTTGCTGGTCCTCATCTCCCACTGGTAACCTCTCAAACGAACCACAAACACTTGGCCTCTGAACTTGTTTAGACACTCAAAGGTCCAGACGTACCATCGCTTCCTTTCGCTAATTCACGTCAGAGCTCAACACCGAAATTGCGAACGTCCAGCGATTGCTCCTACACTAAAGGTGCCAGCCCTGAAAGCTCTTGCTGGTCCTCATCTCCCACTGGTAACCTCTCAAACGAACCACAAACACTTGGCCTCTGAACTTGTTTAGCCTACTAAAACTTCCAACGTACACAGCCTCTCCTGCTCAATCTGGCCAGAGCTCAACACCGAAATTGTGAACGTCCAGCGATTGCTCCTACACTAAAGGTGCCAGCCCTGAAAGCTCTTGCTAGTCCTCATCTCCCACTGGTAACCTCTCAAACGAACCACAAACACTTGGCCTCTGAACTTGTTTAGCCTACTAAAACTTCCAACGTACACAGCCTCTCCTGCTCAATCTGGCCAAAATTCAACACCGAAATTGTGAACATCCAGCGATTGCTCCTACACTAAAGGTGCCAGCCCTGAAAGCTCTTGCTGGTCCTCATCTCCCACTGGTAACCTCTCAAACGAACCACAAACACTTGGCCTCTGAACTTGTTTAGCCTACTAAAACTTCGAACGTACACAGCCTCTCCTGCTCAATCTGGCCAGAGCTCAACACCGAAATTACGAACGTCCAGCGATTGCTCCTACACTAAAGGTGCCAGCCCTGAAAGCTCTTGCTGGTCCTCATCTCCCACTGGTAACCTCTCAAACGAACCACAAACACTTGGCCTCTGAACTTGTTTAGCCTACTAAAACTTCCAACGTACACAGCCTCTCCTGCTCAATCTGGCCAGAACTGAACACCGATATTACGAACGTCCAGCGATTGCTCCTACACTAAAGGTGCCAGCCCTGAAGGCTCTTGCTGGTCCTCATCTCCCACTGGTAACCTCTCAAACGAACCACAAACACTTGGGCTCTGAACTTGTTTAGCCTACTAAAACTTCCAACGTACACAGCCTCTCCTGCTCAATCTGGCCAGAGCTCAACACCGAAATTGCGAACGTCCAGGGATTGCTCCTACACTAATGGTGCCAGCCCTGAAAGCTCTTGCTGGTCCTCATCTCCCACTGGTAACCTCTCAAACGAACCACAAACACTTGGGCTCTGAACTTGTTTAGCCTACTAAAACTTCCAACGTACACAGCCTCTCCTGCTCAATCTGGCCAGAGCTCAACACCGAAATTGCGAACGTCCAGCGATTGCTCCTACACTAAAGGTGCCAGCCCTGAAAGCTCTTGCTGCTCCTCATCTCCCACTGGTAACCTCTCAAACGAACCACAAACACTTGGCCTCTGAACTTGTTTAGGCTACTAAAACTTCCAACGTACACAGCCTCTCCTGCTCAATCTGGCCAAAAATCACCAACGAAATTGCGAACGTCCAGCTATTGCTCCTACACTAATGGTGACAGCCCTCAAAGCTCTTGCTGGTCCTCATCTCCCACTGGTAACCTCTCAAACGAACCACAAACACTTGGCCTCTGAACTTGTTTAGCCTACTAAAACTTCCAACGTACACAGCCTCTCCTGCTCAATCTGGCCAGAGCTCAACACCGAAATTGCGAACGTCCAGCGATTGCTCCTACACTAAAGGTGCCAGCCCTGAAAGCTCTTGCTAGTCCTCATCTCCCACTGGTAACCTCTCAAACGAACCACAAACACTTGGCCTCTGAACTTGTTTAGCCTACTAAAACTTCCAACGTACACAGCCTCTCCTGCTCAATCTGGCCAAAATTCAACACCGAAATTACGAACGTCCAGCGATTGCTCCTACACTAAAGGTGCCAGCCCTGAAAGCTCTTGCTGGTCCTCATCTCCCACTGGTAACCTCTCAAGCGAACCACAAACACTTGGCCTCTGAACTTGTTTAGCCTACTAAAACTTCCAACGTACACAGCCTCTCCTGCTCAATCTGGCCAGAACTGAACACCGATATTACGAACGTCCAGCGATTGCTCCTACACTAAAGGTGCCAGCCCTGAAAGCTCTTGCTGGTCCTCATCTCCCACTGGTAACCTCTCAAACGAACCACAAACACTTGGGCTCTGAACTTGTTTAGCCTACTAAAACTTCCAACGTACACAGCCTCTCCTGCTCAATCTGGCCAGAGCTCAACACCGAAATTGCGAACGTCCAGGGATTGCTCCTACACTAATGGTGCCAGCCCTGAAAGCTCTTGCTGGTCCTCATCTCCCACTGGTAACCTCTCAAACGAACCACAAACACTTGGGCTCTGAACTTGTTTAGACACCCAAAGGTCCAGACGTATCATCGCTTCCTTTCGCTAATTCACGTCAGAGCTCAACACCGAAATTGCGAACGTCCAGCGATTGCTCCTAACACTAAAGGTGCCAGCCCTGAAAGCTCTTGCTGGTCCTCATCTCCCACTGGTAACCTCTCAAACGAACCACAAACACTTGGGCTCTGAACTTGTTTAGCCTACTAAAACTTCCAACGTACACAGCCTCTCCTGCTCAATCTGGCCAGAGCTCAACACCGAAATTGCGAACGTCCAGCGATTGCTCCTACACTAAAGGTGCCAGCCCTGAAAGCTCTTGCTGCTCCTCATCTCCCACTGGTAACCTCTCAAACGAACCACAAACACTTGGGCTCTGAACTTGTTTAGGCTACTAAAACTTCCAACGTACACAGCCTCTCCTGCTCAATCTGGCCAAAAATCACCAACGAAATTGCGAACGTCCAGCTATTGCTCCTACACTAATGGTGACAGCCCTCAAAGCTCTTGCTGGTCCTCATCTCCCACTGGTAACCTCTCAAACGAACCACAAACACTTGGCCTCTGAACTTGTTTAGGCTACTAAAATTTCCAACGTACACAGCCTCTCCTGCTCAATCTGGCCAGAGCTCAACACCGAAATTGCGAACGTCCAGCGATTGCTCCTACACTAAAGGTGCCAGCCCTGAAAGCTCTTGCTGGTCCTCATCTCCCACTGGTAACCTCTCAAACGAACCACAAACACTTGGGCTCTGAACTTGTTTAGCCTACTAAAACTTCCAACGTACACAGCCTCTCCTGCTCAATCTGGCCAGAGCTCAACACCGAAATTACGAACGTCCAGCGATTGCTCCTACACTAAAGGTGCCAGCCCTGAAAGCTCTTGCTGGTCCTCATCTCCCACTGGTAACCTCTCAAACGAACCACAAACACTTGGCCTCTGAACTTGTTTAGGCTACTAAAACTTCCAACGTACACAGCCTCTCCTGCTCAATCTGGCCAAAATTCAACACCGAAATTGCGAACGTCCAGCGATTGCTCCTACACTAATGGTGCGAGCCCTGAAAGCTCTTGCTGGTCCTCATCTCCCACTGGTAACCTCTCAAACGAACCACAAACAATTGGCCTCTGAACTTGTTTAGACACCCAAACGTCCAGACATATCATCGCTTCCTTTCGCTAATTCACGTCAGAGCTCAACACCGAAATTGCGAACGTCCAGCGATTGCTCCTACACTAAAGGTGCCAGTCCTGAAAGCTCTTGCTGGTCCTCATCTCCCACTGGTAACCTCTCAAACGAACCACAAACACTTGGGCTCTGAACTTGTTTAGCCTACTAAAACTTCCAACGTACACAGCCTCTCCTGCTCAATCTGGCCAGAGCTCAACACCGATATTACGAACGTCCAGCGATTGCTCCTACACTAAAGGTGCCAGCCCTGAAAGCTCTTGCTGGTCCTCATCTCCCACTGGTAACCTCTCAAACGAACCACAAACACTTGGCCTCTGAACTTGTTTAGGCTACTAAAACTTCCAACGTACACAGCCTCTCCTGCTCAAACTGGCCAGAGCTCAACACCGAAATTGCGAACGTCCAGCGATTGCTCCTACACTAAAGGTGCCAGCCCTGAAAGCTCTTGCTGGTCCTCATCTCCCACTGGTAACCTCTCAAACGAACCACAAACACTTGGGCTCTGAACTTGTTTAGCCTACTAAAACTTCCAACGTACACAGCCTCTCCTGCTCAATCTGGCCAGAGCTCAACACCGAAATTGCGAACGTCCAGCGATTGCTCCTACACTAAAGGTGCCAGCCCTGAAAGCTCTTGCTGCTCCTCATCTCCCACTGGTAACCTCTCAAACGAACCACAAACACTTGGCCTCTGAACTTGTTTAGGCTACTAAAACTTCCAACGTACACAGCCTCTCCTGCTCAATCTGGCCAAAATTCAACACCGAAATTGCGAACGTCCAGCTATTGCTCCTACACTAATGGTGACAGCCCTCAAAGCTCTTGCTGGTCCTCATCTCCCACTGGTAACCTCTCAAACGAACCACAAACACTTGGCCTCTGAACTTGTTTAGACACTCAAAGGTCCAGACGTATCATCGCTTCCTTTCGCTAATTCACGTCAGAGCTCAACACCGAAATTGCGAACGTCCAGCGATTGCTCCTACACTAAAGGTGCCAGCCCTGAAAGCTCTTGCTGGTCCTCATCTCCCACTGGTAACCTCTCAAACGAACCACAAACACTTGGGCTCTGAACTTGTTTAGACACTCAAAGGTCCAGACGTATCATCGCTTCCTTTCGCTAATTCACGTCAGAGCTCAACACCGAAATTGCGAACGTCCAGCGATTGCTCCTACACTAAAGGTGCCAGCCCTGAAAGCTCTTGCTGGTCCTCATCTCCCACTGGTAACCTCTCAAACGAACCACAAACACTTGGCCTCTGAACTTGTTTAGCCTACTAAAACTTCCAACGTACACAGCCTCTCCTGCTCAATCTGGCCAGAGCTCAACACCGAAATTGTGAACGTCCAGCGATTGCTCCTACACTAAAGGTGCCAGCCCTGAAAGCTCTTGCTAGTCCTCATCTCCCACTGGTAACCTCTAAAACGAACCACAAACACTTGGCCTCTGAACTTGTTTAGCCTACTAAAACTTCCAACGTACACAGCCTCTCCTGCTCTATATGGTCAAAATTCAACACCGAAATTGTGAACATCCAGCGATTGCTCCTACACTAAAGGTGCCAGCCCTGAAAGCTCTTGCTGGTCCTCATCTCCCACTGGTAACCTCTCAAACGAACCACAAACACTTGGGCTCTGAACTTGTTTAGCCTACTAAAACTTCCAACGTACACAGCCTCTCCTGCTCAATCTGGCCAGAGCTCAACACCGAAATTGTGAACGTCCAGCGATTGCTCCTACACTAAAGGTGCCAGCCCTGAAAGCTCTTGCTAGTCCTCATCTCCCACTGGTAACCTCTCAAACGAACCACAAACACTTGGCCTCTGAACTTGTTTAGCCTACTAAAACTTCCAACGTACACAGCCTCTCCTGCTCAATCTGGCCAGAGCTCAACACCGAAATTGTGAACATCCAGCGATTGCTCCTACACTAAAGGTGCCAGCCCTGAAAGCTCTTGCTGGTCCTCATCTCCCACTGGTAACCTCTCAAACGAACCACAAACACTTGGGCTCTGAACTTGTTTAGCCTACTAAAACTTCCAACGTACACAGCCTCTCCTGCTCAATCTGGCCAGAGCTCAACACCGATATTACGAACGTCCAGCGATTGCTCCTACACTAAAGGTGCCAGCCCTGAAAGCTCTTGCTGGTCTCATCTCCCACTGGTAACCTCTCAAACGAACCACAAACACTTGGCCTCTGAACTTGTTTAGCCTACTAAAACTTCCAACGTACACAGCCTCTCCTGCTCAATCTGGCCAGAGCTCAACACCGAAATTACGAACGTCCAGCGATTGCTCCTACACTAAAGGTGCCAGCCCTGAAAGCTCTTGCTGGTCCTCATCTCCCACTGGTAACCTCTCAAACGAACCACAAACACTTGGGCTCTGAACTTGTTTAGCCTACTAAAACTTCCAACGTACACAGCCTCTCCTGCTCAATCTGGCCAGAGCTCAACACCGAAATTGCGAACGTCCAGGGATTGCTCCTACACTAATGGTGCCAGCCCTGAAAGCTCTTGCTGGTCCTCGATCTCCCACTGGTAACCTCTCAAACGAACCACAAACACTTGGCCTCTGAACTTGTTTAGGCTACTAAACTTCCAACGTACACAGCCTCTCCTGCTCAAACTGGCCAAAATTCAACACCGAAATTGCGAACGTCCAGCGATTGCTCCTACACTAATGGTGCCAGCCCTGAGAGCTCTTGCTGGTCCTCATCTCCCACTGGTAACCTCTCAAACGAACCACAAACACTTGGCCTCTGAACTTGTTTAGACACTCAAAGGTCCAGACGTATCATCGCTTCCTTTCGCTAATTCACGTCAGAGCTCAACACCGAAATTGCGAACGTCCAGCGATTGCTCCTACACTAAAGGTGCCAGCCTGAAAGCTCTTGCTGGTCCTCATCTCCCCACTGGTAACCTCTCAAACGAACCACAAACACTTGGGCTCTGAACTTGTTTAGACACTCAAAGGTCCAGACGTATCATCGCTTCCTTTCGCTAATTCACGTCAGAGCTCAACACCGAAATTGCGAACGTCCAGCGATTGCTCCTACACTAAAGGTGCCAGCCCTGAAAGCTCTTGCTGGTCCTCATCTCCCACTGGTAACCTCTCAAACGAACCACAAACACTTGGCCTCTGAACTTGTTTAGCCTACTAAAACTTCCAACGTACACAGCCTCTCCTGCTCAATCTGGCCAGAGCTCAACACCGAAATTGTGAACGTCCAGCGATTGCTCCTACACTAAAGGTGCCAGCCCTGAAAGCTCTTGCTAGTCCTCATCTCCCACTGGTAACCTCTAAAACGAACCACAAACACTTGGCCTCTGAACTTGTTTAGCCTACTAAAACTTCCAACGTACACAGCCTCTCCTGCTCTATATGGTCAAAATTCAACACCGAAATTGTGAACATCCAGCGATTGCTCCTACACTAAAGGTGCCAGCCCTGAAAGCTCTTGCTGGTCCTCATCTCCCACTGGTAACCTCTCAAACGAACCACAAACACTTGGGCTCTGAACTTGTTTATAACTTCCAACGTACCACAGCCTCTCCTGCTCAAATCCTGGCCAGAGCTCCAACAACCGAAATTGTGAACCGTCCAGCGATTGCTCCTACACTAAAGGTGCCAGCCCTGAAAGCTCTTGCTAGTCTCATCTCCCACTGGTAACCTCTCAAACGAACCACAAAACTTGGCCTCTGAACTTGTTTAGCCTACTACAACTTCCAACGTACACAGCCTCTCCTGCTCAATCTGCCAGAGCTCAACACCGAAATTGTGAACATCCAGCGATTGCTCCTACACTAAAGGTGCCAGCCCTGAAAGCTCTTGCTGGTCCTCATCTCCCCACTGGTAACCTCTCAAACGAACCACAAACACTTGGGCTCTGAACTTGTTTAGCCTACTAAAACTTCCAACGTACACAGCCTCTCCTGCTCAATCTGGCCAGAGCTCAACACCGATATACGAACGTCCAGCGATTGCTCCTACACTAAAGGTGCCAGCCCTGAAAGCTCTTGCTGGTCCTCAATCTCCCCACTGGTAACCTCTCAAACGAACCACAAACACTTGGCCTCTGAACTTGTTTAGCCTACTAAAACTTCCAACGTACACAGCCTCTCCTGCTCAATCTGGCCAGAGCTCAACAACCGAAAATTACGAACGTCCAGCGATTGCTCCTACACTAAAGGTGCCAGCCCTGAAAGCTCTTGCTGGTCCTCATCTCCACTGGTAACCTCTCAAACGAACTCACAAACACTTGGCCTCTGAACTTGTTTAGCCTACTAAACTTCCAACGTACACAGCCTCTCCTGCTCAATCTGGCCAGAGCTCAACACCGAAATTACGAACGTCCAGCGATTGCTCCTACACTAAAGGTGCCAGCCCTGAAAGCTCTTGCTAGGTCCTCATCTCCACTGGTAACCCTCTCAAACGAACCACAAACACTTGGGCTCTGAACTTGTTTAGCCTACTAAAACTTCCAACGTACACAGCCTCTCCTGCTCAATCTGGCCAGAGCTCAACACCGAAATTGCGAACGTCCAGGGATTGCTCCTACACTAATGGTGCCAGCCTGAAAGCTCTTGCTGGTCCTCATCTCCCACTGTAACCTCTCAAACGAACCACAAACACTTGGCCTCTGAACTTGTTTAGACACCCAAAGGTCCATACGTATCATCGCTTCCTTTCGCTAATTCACGTCAGAGCTCGACACCGAAATTGCGAACGTCCAGCGATTGCTCCTACACTAAAGGTGCCAGCCCTGAAAGCTCTTGCTGGTCCTCATCTCCCACTGGTAACCTCTCAAACGAACCACAAACACTTGGCCTCTGAACTTGTTTAGCCTACTAAAACCTTCCAACGTACACAGCCTCTCCTCGCTCAATCTGCCAGAGCTCAACACCGAAATTGCGAACGTCCAGCGATTGCTCCTACACTAAAGGTGCCAGCCCTGAAAGCTCTTGCTGGTCCTCATCTCCCACTGGTAACCTCTCAAACGAACCACAAACACTTGGCCTCTGAACTTGTTTAGGCTACTAAAACTTCCAACGTACACAGCCTCTCCTGCTCAATCTGGCCAAAAATCACCAACGAAATTGCGAACGTCCAGCTATTGCTCCTACACTAATGGTGACAGCCCTCAAAGCTCTTGCTGGTCCTCATCTCCCACTGGTAACCTCTCAAACGAACCACAAACACTTGGCCTCTGAACTTGTTTAGCCTACTAAAACTTCCAACGTACACAGCCTCTCCTGCTCAATCTGGCCAGAGCTCAACACCGAAATTGTGAACGTCCAGCGATTGCTCCTACACTAAAGGTGCCAGCCCTGAAAGCTCTTGCTGGTCCTCATCTCCCACTGGTAACCTCTCAAACGAACCACAAACACTTGGCCTCTGAACTTGTTTAGACACCCAAACGTCCAGACGTATCATCGCTTCCTTTCGCTAATTCACGTCAGAGCTCAACACCGAAATTGCGAACGTCCAGCGATTGCTCCTACACTAAAGGTGCCAGTCCTGAAAGCTCTTGCTGGTCCTCATCTCCCACTGGTAACCTCTCAAACGAACCACAAACACTTGGGCTCTGAACTTGTTTAGCCTACTAAAACTTCCAACGTACACAGCCTCTCCTGCTCAATCTGGCCAGAGCTCAACACCGATATTACGAACGTCCAGCGATTGCTCCTACACTAAAGGTGCCAGCCCTGAAAGCTCTTGCTGGTCCTCATCTCCCACTGGTAACCTCTCAAACGAACCACAAACACTTGGCCTCTGAACTTGTTTAGCCTACTAAAACTTCCAACGTACACAGCCTCTCCTGCTCAAACTGGCCAGAGCTCAACACCGAAATTGCGAACGTCCAGCGATTGCTCCTACACTAAAGGTGCCAGCCCTGAAAGCTCTTGCTGGTCCTCATCTCCCACTGGTAACCTCTCAAACGAACCACAAACACTTGGCCTCTGAACTTGTTTAGCCTACTAAAACTTCCAACGTACACAGCCTCTCCTGCTCAAACTGGCCAAAATTCAACACCGAAATTGCGAACGTCCAGCGATTGCTCCTACACTAATGGTGCCAGCCCTGAAAGCTCTTCCTGGTCCTCATCTCCCACTGGTAACCTCTCAAACGAACCACAAACACTTGGCCTCTGACCTTGTTTAGACACTCAAAGGTCCAGACGTATCATCGCTTCCTTTCGCTAATTCACGTCAGAGCTCAACACCAAAATTGCGAACGTCCAGCGATTGCTCCTACACTAAAGGTGCCAGCCCTGAAAGCTCTTCCTGGTCCTCATCTCCCACTGGTAACCTCTCAAACGAACCACAAACACTTGGCCTCTGAACTTGTTTAGACACTCAAAGGTCCAGACGTATCATCGCTTCCTTTCGCTAATTCACGTCAGAGCTCAACACCGAAATTGCGAACGTCCAGCGATTGCTCCTACACTAAAGGTGCCAGCCCTGAAAGCTCTTGCTGGTCCTCATCTCCCACTGGTAACCTCTCAAACGAACCACAAACACTTGGCCTCTGAACTTGTTTAGGCTACTAAAACTTCCAACGTACACAGCCTCTCCTGCTCAATCTGGCCAGAGCTCAACACCGAAATTGTGAACGTCCAGCGATTGCTCCTACACTAAAGGTGCCAGCCCTGAAAGCTCTTGCTGGTCCTCATCTCCCACTGGTAACCTCTCAAACGAACCACAAACACTTGGCCTCTGAACTTGTTTAGACACCCAAAGGTCCAGACGTATCATCGCTTCCTTTCGCTAATTCACGTCAGAGCTCGACACCGAAATTGCGAACGTCCAGCGATTGCTCCTACACTAAAGGTGCCAGCCCTGAAAGCTCTTGCTGGTCCTCATCTCCCACTGGTAACCTCTCAAACGAACCACAAACACTTGGCCTCTGAACTTGTTTAGCCTACTAAAACTTCCAACGTACACAGCCTCTCCTGCTCAATCTGGCCAGAGCTCAACACCGAAATTGCGAACGTCCAGCGATTGCTCCTACACTAAAGGTGCCAGCCCTGAAAGCTCTTGCTGGTCCTCATCTCCCACTGGTAACCTCTCAAACGAACCACAAACACTTGGCCTCTGAACTTGTTTAGGCTACTAAAACTTCCAACGTACACAGCCTCTCCTGCTCAATCTGGCCAAAAATCACCAACGAAATTGCGAACGTCCAGCTATTGCTCCTACACTAATGGTGACAGCCCTCAAAGCTCTTGCTGGTCCTCATCTCCCACTGGTAACCTCTCAAACGAACCACAAACACTTGGCCTCTGAACTTGTTTAGCCTACTAAAACTTCCAACGTACACAGCCTCTCCTGCTCAATCTGGCCAGAGCTCAACACCGAAATTGTGAACGTCCAGCGATTGCTCCTACACTAAAGGTGCCAGCCCTGAAAGCTCTTGCTGGTCCTCATCTCCCACTGGTAACCTCTCAAACGAACCACAAACACTTGGCCTCTGAACTTGTTTAGACACCCAAACGTCCAGACGTATCATCGCTTCCTTTAGCTAATTCACGTCAGAGCTCAACACCGAAATTGCGAACGTCCAGCGATTGCTCCTACACTAAAGGTGCCAGTCCTGAAAGCTCTTGCTGGTCCTCATCTCCCACTGGTAACCTCTCAAACGAACCACAAACACTTGGGCTCTGAACTTGTTTAGCCTACTAAAACTTCCAACGTACACAGCCTCTCCTGCTCAATCTGGCCAGAGCTCAACACCGATATTACGAACGTCCAGCGATTGCTCCTACACTAAAGGTGCCAGCCCTGAAAGCTCTTGCTGGTCCTCATCTCCCACTGGTAACCTCTCAACACGAACCACAAACACTTGGCCTCTGAACTTGTTTAGCCTACTAAAACTTCCAACGTACACAGCCTCTCCTGCTCAAACTGGCCAGAGCTCAACACCGAAATTGCGAACGTCCAGCGATTGCTCCTACACTAAAGGTGCCAGCCCTGAAAGCTCTTGCTGGTCCTCATCTCCCACTGGTAACCTCTCAAACGAACCACAAACACTTGGCCTCTGAACTTGTTTAGCCTACTAAAACTTCCAACGTACACAGCCTCTCCTGCTCAAACTGGCCAAAATTCAACACCGAAATTGCGAACGTCCAGCGATTGCTCCTACACTAATGGTGCCAGCCCTGAAAGCTCTTCCTGGTCCTCATCTCCCACTGGTAACCTCTCAAACGAACCACAAACACTTGGCCTCTGACCTTGTTTAGACACTCAAAGGTCCAGACGTATCATCGCTTCCTTTCGCTAATTCACGTCAGAGCTCAACACCAAAATTGCGAACGTCCAGCGATTGCTCCTACACTAAAGGTGCCAGCCCTGAAAGCTCTTCCTGGTCCTCATCTCCCACTGGTAACCTCTCAAACGAACCACAAACACTTGGCCTCTGAACTTGTTTAGACACTCAAAGGTCCAGACGTATCATCGCTTCCTTTCGCTAATTCACGTCAGAGCTCAACACCGAAATTGCGAACGTCCAGCGATTGCTCCTACACTAAAGGTGCCAGCCCTGAAAGCTCTTGCTGCTCCTCATCTCCCACTGGTAACCTCTCAAACGAACCACAAACACTTGGCCTCTGAACTTGTTTAGGCTACTAAAACTTCCAACGTACACAGCCTCTCCTGCTCAATCTGGCCAGAGCTCAACACCGAAATTGTGAACGTCCAGCGATTGCTCCTACACTAAAGGTGCCAGCCCTGAAAGCTCTTGCTGGTCCTCATCTCCCACTGGTAACCTCTCAAACGAACCACAAACACTTGGCCTCTGAACTTGTTTAGCCTACTAAAACTTCCAACGTACACAGCCTCTCCTGCTCTATATGGTCAAAATTCAACACCGAAATTGTGAACATCCAGCGATTGCTCCTACACTAAAGGTGCCAGCCCTGAAAGCTCTTGCTGGTCCTCATCTCCCACTGGTAACCTCTCAAACGAACCACAAACACTTGGCCTCTGAACTTGTTTAGCCTACTAAAACTTCCAACGTACACAGCCTCTCCTGCTCAATCTGGCCAGAGCTCAACACCGAAATTGTGAACGTCCAGCGATTGCTCCTACACTAAAGGTGCCAGCCCTGAAAGCTCTTGCTAGTCCTCATCTCCCACTGGTAACCTCTCAAACGAACCACAAACACTTGGCCTCTGAACTTGTTTAGCCTACTAAAACTTCCAACGTACACAGCCTCTCCTGCTCAATCTGGCCAAAATTCAACACCGAAATTGTGAACATCCAGCGATTGCTCCTACACTAAAGGTGCCAGCCCTGAAAGCTCTTGCTGGTCCTCATCTCCCACTGGTAACCTCTCAAACGAACCACAAACACTTGGGCTCTGAACTTGTTTAGCCTACTAAAACTTCCAACGTACACAGCCTCTCCTGCTCAATCTGGCCAGAGCTCAACACCGATATTACGAACGTCCAGCGATTGCTCCTACACTAAAGGTGCCAGCCCTGAAAGCTCTTGCTGGTCCTCATCTCCCACTGGTAACCTCTCAAACGAACCACAAACACTTGGCCTCTGAACTTGTTTAGCCTACTAAAACTTCCAACGTACACAGCCTCTCCTGCTCAATCTGGCCAGAGCTCAACACCGAAATTACGAACGTCCAGCGATTGCTCCTACACTCAAGGTGCCAGCCCTGAAAGCTCTTGCTGGTCCTCATCTCCCACTGGTAACCTCTCAAACGAACAACAAAAACTTGGCCTCTGAACTTGTTTAGCCTACTAAAACTTCCAACGTACACAGCCTCTCCTGCTCAATCTGGCCAGAAATGAACACCGATATTACGAACGTCCAGGGATTGCTCCTACTCTAAAGGTGCCAGCCCTGAAAGCTCTTGCTGGTCCTCATCTCCCACTGGTAACCTCTCAAACGAACCACAAACACTTGGCCTCTGAACTTGTTTAGGCTACTAAAACTTCCAACGTACACAGCCTCTCCTGCTCAATCTGGCCAAAATTCAACACCGAAATTGCGAACGTCCAGGGATTGCTCCTACACTAATGGTGCGAGCCCTGAAAGCTCTTGCTGGTCCTCATCTCCCACTGGTAACCTCTCAAACGAACCACAAACACTTGGGCTCTGAACTTGTTTAGCCTACTAAAACTTCCAACGTACACAGCCTCTCCTGCTCAATCTGGAAAGAGCTCAACACCGAAATTGCGAACGTCCAGCGATTGCTCCTACACTAAAGGTGCCAGCCCTGAAAGCTCTTGCTGGTCCTCATCTCCCACTGGTAACCTCTCAAACGAACCACAAACACTTGGCCTCTGAACTTGTTTAGACACTCAAAGGTCCAGACGTATCATCGCTTCCTTTCGCTAATTCACGTCAGAGCTCAACACCGAAATTGCGAACGTCCAGCGATTGCTCCTACACTAAAGGTGCCAGCCCTGAAAGCTCTTGCTGGTCCTCATCTCCCACTGGTAACCTCTCAAACGAACCACAAACACTTGGGCTCTGAACTTGTTTAGCCTACTAAAACTTCCAACGTACACAGCCTCTCCTGCTCAATCTGGCCAGAGCTCAACACCGAAATTGCGAACGTCCAGCGATTGCTCCTACACTAAAGGTGCCAGCCCTGAAAGCTCTTGCTAGTCCTCATCTCCCACTGGTAACCTCTCAAACGAACCACAAACACTTGGCCTCTGAACTTGTTTAGCCTACTAAAACTTGCAACGTACACAGCCTCTCCTGCTCTATATGGTCAAAATTCAACACCGAAATTGTGAACATCCAGCGATTGCTCCTACACTAAAGGTGCCAGCCCTGAAAGCTCTTGCTGGTCCTCATCTCCCACTGGTAACCTCTCAAACGAACCACAAACACTTGGCCTCTGAACTTGTTTAGCCTACTAAAACTTCCAACGTACACAGCCTCTCCTGCTCAATCTGGCCAGAGCTCAACACCGAAATTGTGAACGTCCAGCGATTGCTCCTACACTAAAGGTGCCAGCCCTGAAAGCTCTTGCTGCTCCTCATCTCCCACTGGTAACCTCTCAAACGAACCACAAACACTTGGGCTCTGAACTTGTTTAGCCTACTAAAACTTCCAACGTACACAGCCTCTCCTGCTCAATCTGGCCAGAGCTCAACACCGATATTACGAACGTCCAGGGATTGCTCCTACACTAATGGTGCGAGCCCTGAAAGTTCTTGCTGGTCCTCATCTCCCACTGGTAACCTCTCAAACGAACCACAAACACTTGGGCTCTGAACTTGTTTAGACACCCAAACGTCCAGACGTATCATCGCTTCCTTTCGCTAATTCACGTCAGAGCTCAACACCGAAATTGCGAACGTCCAGCGATTGCTCCTACACTAATGGTGCGAGCCCTGAAAGCTCTTGCTGGTCCTCATCTCCCACTGGTAACCTCTCAAACGAACCACAAACACTTGGCCTCTGAACTTGTTTAGACACCCAAACGTCCAGACGTATCATCGCTTCCTTTCGCTAATTCACGTCAGAGCTCAACACCGAAATTGCGAACGTCCAGCGATTGCTCCTACACTAAAGGTGCCAGTCCTGAAAGCTCTTGCTGGTCCTCATCTCCCACTGGTAACCTCTCAAACGACCCACAAACACTTGGGCTCTGTACTTGTTTAGCCTACTAAAACTTCCAACGTACACAGCCTCTCCTGCTCAATCTGGCCAGAGCTCAACACCGATATTACGAACGTCCAGCGATTGTTCCTACACTAAAGGTGCCAGCCCTGAAAGCTCTTGCTGGTCCTCATCTCCCACTGGTAACCTCTCAAAACGAACCACAAACACTTGGCCTCTGAACTTGTTTAGCCTACTAAAACTTCCAACGTACACAGCCTCTCCTGCTCAAACTGGCCAAAATTCAACACCGAAATTGCAAACGTCCAGGGATTGCTCCTACACTAATGGTGCGAGCCCTGAAAGCTCTTGCTGGTCCTCATCTCCCACTGGTAACCTCTCAAACGAACCACAAACACTTGGGCTCTGAACTTGTTTAGCCTACCTAAAACTTCCAACGTACACAGCCTCTCCTGCTCAATCTGGCCAGAGCTCAACACCGAAATTGCGAACGTCCAGCGATTGCTCCTACACTAAAGGTGCCAGCCCTGAAAGCTCTTGCTGGTCCTCATCTCCCCACTGGTAACCTCTCAAACGACCCACAAACACTTGGGCTCTGAACTTGTTTAGCCTACTAAAACTTCCAACGTACACAGCCTCTCCTGCTCAATCTGGCCAGAGCTCAACACCGATATTACGAACGTCCAGCGATTGTTCCTACACTAAAGGTGCCAGCCCTGAAAGCTCTTGCTGGTCCTCATCTCCCACTGGTAACCTCTCAAACGAACCACAAACACTTGGCCTCTGAACTTGTTTAGCCCTACTAAAACTTCCAACGTACACAGCCTCTCCTTCAAACTGGCCAAAATTCAACACCGAAATTGCGAACGTCCAGGGATTGCTCCTACACTAATGGTGCGAGCCCTGAAAGCTCTTGCTGGTCCTCATCTCCCACTGGTAACCTCTCAAACGAACCACAAACACTTGGGCTCTGAACTTGTTTAGCCTACTAAAACTTCCAACGTACACAGCCTCTCCTGCTCAATCTGGCCAGAGCTCAACACCGAAATTGCGAACGTCCAGCGATTGCTCCTACACTAAAGGTGCCAGCCCTGAAAGCTCTTGCCTGGTCCTCATCTCCCACTGGTAACCTCTCAACGAAACCACAAACACTTGGCCTCTGAACTTGTTTAGCCTACTAAAACTTCCAACGTACACAGCCTCTCCTGCTCAATCTGGCCAGAGCTCAACACCGAAATTACGAACGTCCAGCGATTGCTCCTACACTAAAGGTGCCAGCCCTGAAAGCTCTTGCTGGTCCTCATCTCCCACTGGTAACCTCTCAAGCGAACCACAAACACTTGGCCTCTGAACTTGTTTAGCCTACTAAAACTTCCAACGTACACAGCCTCTCCTGCTCAATCTGGCCAGAACCTGAACACCGATATTACGAACGTCCAGCGATTGCTCCTACACTAAAGGTGCCAGCCCTGAAAGCTCTTGCTGGTCCTCATCTCCCACTGGTAACCTCTCAAACGAACCACAACACACTTGGGCTCTGAACTTGTTTAGCCTACTAAAACTTCCAACGTACACAGCCTCTCCTGCTCAATCTGGCCAAAATTCAACACCGAAATTGCGAACGTCCAGGGATTGCTCCTACACTAATGGTGCCAGCCCTGAAAGCTCTTGCTGGTCCTCATCTCCCACTGGTACCCTCTCAAACGAACCACAAACACTTGGCCTCTGAACTTGTTTAGACACCCAAAGGTCCCAGACGTATCATCGCTTCCTTTCGCTAATTCACGTCAGAGCTCAACACCGAAATTGCGAACGTCCAGCGATGCTCCTACACTAAAGGTGCCAGCCCTGAAAGCTCTTGCTGGGTCCTCATCTCCCACTGGTAACCTCTCAAACGAACCACAAACACTTGGGCTCTGAACTTGTTTAGCCTACTAAAACTTCCAACGTACACAGCCTCTCCTGCTCAATCTGGCCAAAAATCACCAACGAAATTGCGAACGTCCAGCTATTGCTCCTACACTAATGGTGACAGCCCTCAAAGCTCTTGCTGGTCCTCATCTCCCACTGGTAACCTCTCAAACGAACCACAAACACTTGGCCTCTGAACTTGTTTAGCCTACTAAAACTTCCAACGTACACAGCCTCTCCTGCTCAATCTGGCCAGAGCGCTCAACACCGAAATTGTGAACGTCCAGCGATTGCTCCTACACTAAAGGTGCCAGCCCTGAAAGCTCTTGCTGGTCCTCATCTCCCACTGGTAACCTCTCAAACGAACCACAAACACTTGGCCTCTGAACTTGTTTAGGCTACTAAAACTTCCAACGTACACAGCCTCTCCTGCTCATTCTGGCCAAAATTCAACACCGAAATTGCGAACGTCCAGCGATTGCTCCTACACTAATGGTGCGAGCCCTGAAAGCTCTTGCTGGTCCTCATCTCCCACTGGTAACCTCTCAAACGAACCACAAACAATTGGCCTCTGAACTTGTTTAGACACCCAAACGTCCAGACCGTATCATCGCTTCCTTTCGCTAATTCACGTCAGAGCTCAACACCGAAATTGCGAACGTCCAGCGATTGCTCCCTACACTAAAGGTGCCAGTCCTGCAAGCTCTTGCTGGTCCTCATCTCCCACTGGTAACCTCTCAAACGAACCACAAAACACTTGCCTCTGAACTTGTTTAGCCTACTAAAACTTCAACGTACACAGCCTCTCCTGCTCAATCTGGCCAGAGCTCAACACCGAAATTGCGAACGTCCAGCGATTGCTCCTACACTAAAGGTGCCAGCCCTGAAAGCTCTTGCTGGTCCTCATCTCCCACTGGTAACCTCTCAAACGAACCACAAAACACTTGGGGCTCTGAACTTGTTTAGCCTACTAAAACTTCCAACGTACACAGCCTCTCCTGCTCAAACTGGCCAAAATTCAACACCGAAATGCGAACGTCCAGCGATTGCTCCTACACTAATGGTGCCAGCCCTGAAAGCTCTTGCTGGTCCTCATCTCCCACTGGTAACCTCTCAAACGAACCACAAACACTTGGCCTCTGAACTTGTTTAGACACTCAAAGGTCAGACGTATCATCGCTTCCTTTCGCTAATTCACGTCAGAGCTCAACACCGAAATTGCGAACGTCCAGCGATTGCTCCTACACTAAAGGTGCCAGCCCTGAAAGCTCTTGCTGGTCCTCATCTCCCACTGGTAACCTCTCAAACGAACCACAACACTTGGGCTCTGAACTTGTTTAGCCTACTAAAACTTCCAACGTACACAGCCTCTCCTGCTCAATCTGGCCAAAATCACCAACGAAATTGCGAACGTCCAGCTATTGCTCCTACACTAATGGTGACAGCCCTCAAAGCTCTTGCTGGTCCTCATCTCCCACTGGTAACCTCTCAAACGAACCACAAACACTTGGCCTCTGAACTTGTTTAGCCTACTAAAACTTCCAACGTACACAGCCTCTCCTGCTCAATCTGGCCAGAGCTCAACACCGAAATTGTGAACGTCCAGCGATTGCTCCTACACTAAAGGTGCCAGCCCTGAAAGCTCTTGCTGGTCCTCATCTCCCACTGGTAACCTCTCAAACGAACCACAAACACTTGGCCTCTGAACTTGTTTAGGCTACTAAAACTTCCAACGTACACAGCCTCTCCTGCTCAATCTGGCCAAAATTCAACACCGAAATTGCGAACGTTCCAGCGATTGCTCATACACTAATGGTGCGAGCCCTGAAAGCTCTTGCTGGTCCTCATCTCCCACTGGTAACCTCTCAAACGAACCACAAACAATTGGCCTCTGAACTTGTTTAGACACCCAAACGTCCAGACGTATCATCGCTTCCTTTCGCTAATTCACGTCAGAGCTCAACACCGAAATTGCGAACGTCCAGCGATTGCTCCTACACTAAAGGTGCCAGTCCTGCAAGCTCTTGCTGGTCCTCATCTCCCACTGGTAACCTCTCAAACGAACCACAAACACTTGGCCTCTGAACTTGTTTAGCCTACTAAAACTTCCAACGTACACAGCCTCTCCTGCTCCAATCTGGCCAGAGCTCAACACCGAAATTGCGAACGTCCAGCGATTGCTCCTACACTAAAGGTGCCAGCCCTGAAAGCTCTTGCTGGTCCTCATCTCCCACTGGTAACCTCTCAAACGAACCACAAACACTTGGGCTCTGAACTTGTTTAGCCTACTAAAACTTCCAACGTACACAGCCTCTCCTGCTCAAACCTGGCCAAAATTCAACACCCGAAATGCGAACGTCCAGCGATTGCTCCTACACTAATGGTGCCAGCCCTGAAAGCTCTTGCTGGTCCTCATCTCCCACTGGTAACCTCTCAAACGAACCACAAACACTTGGCCTCTGAACTTGTTTAGACACTCAAAGGTCCAGACGTATCATCGCTTCCTTTCGCTAATTCACGTCAGAGCTCAACACCGAAATTGCGAACGTCCAGCGATTGCTCCTACACTAAAGGTGCCAGCCCTGAAAGCTCTTCCTGGTCCTCATCTCCCACTGGTAACCTCTCAAACGAACCACAAACACTTGGCCTCTGAACTTGTTTAGACACTCAAAGGTCAGACGTATCATCGCTTCCTTTCGCTAATTCACGTCAGAGCTCAACACCGAAATTGCGAACGTCCAGCGATTGCTCCTACACTAAAGGTGCCAGTCCTGCAAGCTCTTGCTGGTCCTCATCTCCCACTGGTAACCTCTCAAACGAACCACAAACACTTGGGCTCTGAACTTGTTTAGCCTACTAAAACTTCCAACGTACACAGCCTCTCCTGCTCAATCTGGCCAGAAGCTCAACACCGATATTACGAACGTCCAGCGATTGCTCCTACACTAAAGGTGCCAGCCCTGAAAGCTCTTGCTGGTCCTCATCTCCCACTGGTAACCTCTCAAAACGAACCACAAACACTTGGCCTCTGAACTTGTTTAGCCTACTAAAACTTCCAACGTACACAGCCCTCTCCTGCTCAAACTGGCCAGAGCTCAACACCGAAATTGCGAACGTCCAGCGATTGCTCCTACACTAAAGGGTGCCAGCCCTGAAAGCTCTTGCTGCTCCTCATCTCCCACTGGTAACCTCTCAAACGAACCACAAACACTTGGCCTCTGAACTTGTTTAGCCTACTAAAACTTCCAACGTACACAGCCCTCTCCTGCTCAATCTGGCCAGAGCTCAACACCGATATTACGAACGTCAGCGATTGCTCCTACACTAAAGGTGCCAGCCCTGAAAGCTCTTGCTGGTCCTCATCTCCCACTGGTAACCTCTCAAAACGAACCACAAACACTTGGCCTCTGAACTTGTTTAGCCTACTAAAACTTCCAACGTACACAGCCTCTCCTGCTCAATCTGGCCAGAGCTCAACACCGAAATTGCGAACGTCCAGCGATTGCTCCCTACACTAAAGGTGCCAGCCCTGAAAGCTCTTGCTGGTCCTCATCTCCCACTGGTAACCTCTCCAAACGAACCACAAACACTTGGCCTCTGAACTTGTTTAGCCTACTAAAACTTCCAACGTACACAGCCTCTCCTGCTCAAACTGGCCAAAATTCAACACCGAAATTGCGAACGTCCAGCGATTGCTCCTACACTAATGGTGCCCAGCCCTGAAAGCTCTTGCTGGTCCTCATCTCCCACTGGTAACCTCTCAAACGAACCACAAACACTTGGCCTCTGAACTTGTTTAGACACTCAAAGGTCCAGACGTATCATCGCTTCCTTTCGCTAATTCCAGTCAGAGCTCAACACCGAAATTGCGAACGTCCAGCGATTGCTCCTACACTAAAGGTGCCCAGCCCTGAAAGCTCTTCCTGGTCCTCATCTCCCACTGGTAACCTCTCAAACGAACCACAAACACTTGGCCTCTGAACTTGTTTAGACACTCAAAGGTCCAGACGTATCATCGCTTCCTTTCGCTAATTCACGTCAGAGCTCAACACCGAAATTGCGAACGTCCAGCGATTGCTCCTACACTAAAGGTGCCAGCCCTGAAAGCTCTTGCTGGTCCTCATCTCCCACTGGTAACCTCTCAAACGAACCACAAACACTTGGGCTCTGAACTTGTTTAGCTACTAAAACTTCCAACGTACACAGCCTCTCCTGCTCAATCTGGCCAGAGCTCAACACCGATATTACGAACGTCCAGCGATTGCTCCTACACTAAAGGTGCCAGCCCTGAAAGCTCTTGCTGGTCCTCATCTCCCCACTGGTAACCTCTCAAACGAACCACAAACACTTGGCCTCTGAACTTGTTTAGCCTACTAAAACTTCCAACGTACACAGCCTCTCCTGCTCAAACTGGCCAGAGCTCAACACCGAAATTGCGAACGTCCAGCGATTGCTCCTACACTAAAGGTGCCAGCCCTGAAAGCTCTTGCTGCTCCTCATCTCCCACTGGTAACCTCTCAAACGAACCACAAACACTTGGCCTCTGAACTTGTTTAGGCTACTAAAACTTCCAACGTACACAGCCTCTCCTGCTCAATCTGGCCAAAAATCACCAACGAAATTGCGAACGTCCAGCTATTGCTCCTACACTAATGGTGACAGCCCTCAAAGCTCTTGCTGGTCCTCATCTCCCACTGGTAACCTCTCAAACGAACCACAAACCACTTGGCCTCTGAACTTGTTTAGCCTACTAAGAACTTCCAACGTACACAGCCTCTCCTGCTCAATCTGGCCAGAGCTCAACACCGAAATTGTGAACGTCCAGCGATTGCTCCTACACTAAAGGTGCCAGCCCTGAAAGCTCTTGCTGGTCCTCATCTCCCACTGGTAACCTCTCAAACGAACCACAAACACTTGGCCTCTTAAACTTCCAAGTACACAGCCTCTGCTAAAACTTTCCAACGTACATCAGCCTCTCCCTGCTCAATCTGGCCAGAGCTCAACACCGAAATTACGAACGTCCAGCGATTGCTCCTACACTAAAGGTGCCAGCCCTGAAAGCTCGTTGCTGGTCCCTCATCTCCCACTGGTAACCTCTCAAACGAACCACAAACACTTGGCCTCTGAACTTGTTTAGGCTACTAAAACTTCCAACGTACACAGCCTCTCCTGCTCAATCTGGCCAAAAATCACCAACGAAATTGCGAACGTCCAGCGATTGCTCCTACACTAATGGTGCGAGCCCTGAAAGCTCTTGCTGGTCCTCATCTCCCACTGGTAACCTCTCAAACTAACCACAAACAATTGGCCTCTGAACTTGTTTAGACACCCAAAGGTCCAGACGTATCATCGCTTCCTTTCGCTAATTCACGTCAGAGCTCAACACCGAAATTGCGAACGTCCAGCGATTGCTCCTACACTAAAGGTGCCAGTCCTGAAAGCTCTTGCTGGTCCTCATCTCCCACTGGTAACCTCTCAAACGAACCACAAACACTTGGGCTCTGAACTTGTTTAGTCCTACTAAAACTTCCAACGTACACAGCCTCTCCTGCTCAATCTGGCCAGAGCTCAACACCGATATTACGAACGTCCAGCGATTGCTCCTACACTAAAGGTGCCAGCCCTGAAAGCTCTTGCTGGTCCTCATCTCCCACTGGTAACCTCTCAAACGAACCACAAACACTTGGCCTCTGAACTTGTTTAGCCTACTAAAACTTCCAACGTACACAGCCTCTCCTGCTCAATCTGGCCAGAGCTCAACACCGAAATTTGCGAACGTCCAGCGATTGCTCCTACACTAAAGGTGCCAGCCCTGAAAGCTCTTGCTGGTCCTCATCTCCCACTGGTACCTCTCAAACGAACCACAAACACTTGGGCTCTGAACTTGTTTAGCCTACTAAAACTTCCAACGTACACAGCCTCTCCTGCTCAAACTGGCCAAAATTCAACACGAAATTGCGAACGTCCAGCGATTGCTCCTACACTAATGGTGCCAGCCCTGAAAGCTCTTGCTGGTCCCTCATCTCCCACTGGTAACCTCTCAAACGAACCACAAACACTTGGCCTCTGAACTTGTTTAGCCTACTAAAACTTCCAACGTACACAGCCTCTCCTGCTCAATCTGGCCAGAGCTCAACACCGAAATTGCGAACGTCCAGCGATTGCTCCTACACTAAGGTGCCAGCCCTGAAAGCTCTTGCTGGTCCTCATCTCCCACTGGTAACCTCTCAAACGAACCACAAACACTTGGGCTCTGAACTTGTTTAGCCTACTAAAACTTCCAACGTACACGAGCCTCTCCTGCTCAAACTGGCCAAAATTCAACACCGAAATTGCGAACGTCCAGCGATTGCTCCTACACTAATGGTGCCAGCCCTGGAAAGCTCTTGCTGGTCCTCATCTCCCACTGGTAACCTCTCAAACGAACCACAAACACTTGGCCTCTGAACTTGTTTAGACACTCAAAGGTCCAGACGTATCATCGCTTCCTTTCGCTAATTCACGTCAGAGCTCAACACCGAAATTGCGAACGTCCAGCGATTGCTCCTACACTAAAGGTGCCAGCCCTGAAAGCTCTTCCTGGTCCTCATCTCCCACTGGTAACCTCTCAAACGAACCACAAACACTTGGCCTCTGAACTTGTTTAGACACTCAAAGGTCCAGACGTATCATCGCTTCCTTTCGCTAATTCACGTCAGAGCTCAACACCGAAATTGCGAACGTCCAGCGATTGCTCCTACACTAAAGGTGCCAGTCCTGCAAGCTCTTGCTGGTCCTCATCTCCCACTGGTAACCTCTCAAACGAACCACAAACACTTGGGCTCTGAATTGTTTAGCCTACTAAAACTTCCAACGTACACAGCCTCTCCTGCTCAATCTGGCCAGAGCTCAACACCGAAATTGCGAACGTCCAGCGATTGCTCCCTACACTAAAGGTGCCAGCCCTGAAAGCTCTTGCTGGTCCTCATCTCCCACTGGTAACCTCTCAAACGAACCACAAACACTTGGGCTCTGAACTTGTTTAGCCTACTAAAACTTCCAACGTACACAGCCTCTCCTGCTCAAACTGGCCAGAGCTCAACACCGAAATTGCGAACGTCCAGCGATTGCTCCTACACTAAAGGTGCCAGCCCTGAAAGCTCCTGCTGCTCCTCATCTCACCTGGTAAACCTCTCAAACGAACCACAACACTTGGCCTCTGAACTTGTTTAGGCTACTAAAACTTCAACGTACACAGCCTCTCCTGCTCAATCTGGCCAAAAATCACCAACGAAATTGCGAACGTCCAGCGATTGCTCCTACACTAATGGTGACAGCCCTCAAAGCTCTTGCTGGTCCTCATCTCCCACTGGTAACCTCTCAAACGAACCACAAACACTTGGCCTCTGAACTTGTTTAGCCTACTAAAACTTCCAACGTACACAGCCTCTCCTGCTCAATCTGGCCAGAGCTCAACACCGAAATTGTGAACGTCCAGCGATTGCTCCCTACACTAAAGGTGCCAGCCCTGAAAGCTCTTGCTGGTCCTCATCTCCCACTGGTAACCTCTCAAACGAACCACAAACACTTGGGCTCTGAACTTGTTTAGCTCCTACTAAAACTTCCAACGTACACAGCCTCTCCTGCTCAATCTGGCCAGAGCTCAACACCGAAATTACGAACGTCCAGCGATTGCTCCTACACTAAAGGTGCCAGCCCTGAAAGCTCTTGCTGGTCCTCATCTCCCACTGGTAACCTCTCAAACGAACCACAAACACTTGGCCTCTGAACTTGTTTAGGCTACTAAAACTTCCAACGTACACAGCCTCCTCCTGCTCAATCTGGCCAAAATTCCAACACCGAAATTGCGAACGTCCCAGCGATTGCTCCTACACTAATGGTGCCAGCCCTGAAAGCTCTTGCTGCTCCTCATCTCCCACTGGTAACCTCTCAAACGAACCACAAACAATTGGCCTCTGAACTTGTTTAGACACCCAAACGTCCAGACGTATCATCGCTTCCTTTCGCTAATTCACGTCAGAGCTCAACACCGAAATTGCGAACGTCCAGCGATTGCTCCTACACTAAAGGTGCCAGTCCTGAAAGCTCTTGCTGGTCCTCATCTCCCACTGGTAACCTCTCAAACGAACCACAAACACTTGGGCTCTGAACTTGTTTAGCCTAACTAAAACTTCCAACGTACACAGCCTCTCCTGCTCAATCTGGCCAAAATTCAACACCGATATTACGAACGTCCAGCGATTGCTCCTACACTAAAGGTGCCAGCCCTGAAAGCTCTGCTGGTCCTCATCTCCCACTGGTAACCTCTCAAACTAAGAACCACAAACACTTGGCCTCTGAACTTGTTTAGCCTACTAAAACTTCCAACGTACACAGCCTCTCCTGCTCAATCTGGCCAGAGCTCAACACCGAAATTGCGAACGTCCAGCGATTGCTCCTACACTAAAGGTGCCAGCCCTGAAGCTCTTGCTGGTCCTCATCTCCCACTGGTAACCTCTCAAACGAACCACAAACACTTGGCTCTGAACTTGTTTAGCCTACTAAAACATTCCAACGTACACAGCCTCTCCTGCTCAAACTGGCCAAAATTCAACACCGAAATTGCGAACGTCCAGCGATTGCTCCTACACTAATGGTGCCAGCCCTGAAAGCTCTTGCTGGTCCTCATCTCCCACTGGTAACCTCTCAATAACGAACCACAAACACTTGGCCTCTGAACTTGTTTAGACACTCAAAGGTCCAGACGTATCATCGCTTCCTTTCGCTAATTCACGTCAGAGCTCAACACCGAAATTGCGAACGTCCAGCGATTGCTCCTACACTAAAGGTGCCAGCCCTGAAAGCTCTTCCTGGTCCTCATCTCCCACTGGTAACCTCTCAAACGAACCACAAACACTTGGCCTCTGAACTTGTTTAGACACTCAAAGGTCCAGACGTATCATCGCTTCCTTTCGCTAATTCACGTCAGAGCTCAACACCGAAATTGCGAACGTCCAGCGATTGCTCCTACACTAAAGGTGCCAGTCCTGCAAGCTCTTGCTGGTCCTCATCTCCCACTGGTAACCTCTCAAACGACCCACAAACACTTGGGCTCTGAACTTGTTTAGCCTACTAAAACTTCCAACGTACACAGCCTCTCCTGCTCAATCTGGCCAGAGCTCAACACCGATATTACGAACGTCCAGCGATTGCTCCTACACTAAAGGTGCCAGCCCTGAAAGCTCTTGCTGGTCCTCATCTCCCACTGGTAACCTCTCAAACGAACCACAAACACTTGGCCTCTGAACTTGTTTAGCCTACTAAAACTTCCAACGTACACAGCCTCTCCTGCTCAAACTGGCCAGAGCTCAACACCGAAATTGCGAACGTCCAGCGATTGCTCCTACACTAAAGGTGCCAGCCCTGAAAGCTCTTGCTGCTCCTCATCTCCCACTGGTAACCTCTCAAACGAACCACAAACACTTGGCCTCTGAACTTGTTTAGGCTACTAAAACTTCCAACGTACACAGCCTCTCCTGCTCAATCTGGCCAAAAATCACCAACGAAATTGCGAACGTTCCAGCTATTGCTCCTACACTAATGGTGACAGCCCTCAAAGCTCTTGCTGGTCCTCATCTCCCACTGGTAACCTCTCAAACGAACCACAAACACTTGGCCTCTGAACTTGTTTAGACACTCAAAGGTCCAGACGTATCATCGCTTCCTTTCGCTAATTCACGTCAGAGCTCAACACCGAAATTGCTAACGTCCAGCGATTGCTCCTACACTAAAGGTGCCAGCCCTGAAAGCTCTTGCTGGTCCTCATCTCCCACTGGTAACCTCTCAAACGAACCACAAACACTTGGCCTCTGAACTTGTTTAGACACTCAAAGGTCCAGACGTATCATCGCTTCCTTTCGCTAATTCACGTCAGAGCTCAACACCGAAATTGCGAACGTCCAGCGATTGCTCCTACACTAATGGTGCGAGCCCTGAAAGCTCTTGCTGGTCCTCATCTCCCACTGGTAACCTCTCAAACGAACCACAAACACTTGGCCTCTGAACTTGTTTAGCCTACTAAAACTTCCAACGTACACAGCCTCTCCTGCTCAATCTGGCCAGAGCTCAACACCGAAATTGTGAACGTCCAGCGATTGCTCCTACACTAAAGGTGCCAGCCCTGAAAGCTCTTGCTAGTCCTCATCTCCACTGGTAACCTCTAAAACGAACCACAAACACTTGGCCTCTGAACTTGTTTAGCCTACTAAAACTTCCAACGTACACAGCCTCTCCTGCTCTATATGGTCAAAATTCAACACCGAAATTGTGAACATCCAGCGATTGCTCCTACACTAAAGGTGCCAGCCCTGAAAGCTCTTGCTGGTCCTCATCTCCCACTGGTAACCTCTCAAACGAACCACAAACACTTGGCCTCTGAACTTGTTTAGCCTACTAAAACTTCCAACGTACACAGCCTCTCCTGCTCAATCTGGCCAGAGCTCAACACCGAAATTGTGAACGTCCAGCGATTGCTCCAACACTAAAGGTGCCAGCCCTGAAAGCTCTTGCTAGTCCTCATCTCCCACTGGTAACCTCTCAAACGAACCACAAACACTTGGCCTCTGAACTTGTTTAGCCTACTAAAACTTCCAACGTACACAGCGTCTCCTGCTCAATCTGGCCAAAATTCAACACCGAAATTGTGAACATCCAGCGATTGCTCCTACACTAAAGGTGCCAGCCCTGAAAGCTCTTGCTGGTCCTCATCTCCCACTGGTAACCTCTCAAACGAACCACAAACACTTGGGCTCTGAACTTGTTTAGCCTACTAAAACTTCCAACGTACACAGCCTCTCCTGCTCAATCTGGCCAGAGCTCAACACCGATATTACGAACGTCCAGCGATTGCTCCTACACTAAAGGTGCCAGCCCTGAAAGCTCTTGCTGGTCCTCATCTCCCACTGGTAACCTCTCAAACGAACCACAAACACTTGGCCTCTGAACTTGTTTAGCCTACTAAAACTTCCAACGTACACAGCCTCTCCTGCTCAATCTGGCCAGAGCTCAACACCGAAATTACGAACGTCCAGCGATTGCTCCTACACTAAAGGTGCCAGCCCTGAAAGCTCTTGCTGGTCCTCATCTCCCACTGGTAACCTCTCAAACGAACCACAAACACTTGGCCTCTGAACTTGTTTAGCCTACTAAAACTTCCAACGTACACAGCCTCTCCTGCTCAATCTGGCCAGAACTGAACACCGATATTACGAACGTCCAGCGATTGCTCCTACACTAAAGGTGCGAGCCCTGAAAGCTCTTGCTGGTCCTCATCTCCCACTGGTAACCTCTCAAACGAACCACAAACACTTGGGCTCTGAACTTGTTTAGCCTACTAAAACTTCCAACGTACACAGCCTCTCCTGCTCAATCTGGCCAGAGCTCAACACCGAAATTGCGAACGTCCAGGGATTGCTCCTACACTAATGGTGCCAGCCCTGAAAGCTCTTGCTGGTCCTCATCTCCCACTGGTAACCTCTCAAACGAACCACAAACACTTGGCCTCTGAAGTTGTTTAGACACCCAAAGGTCCAGACGTATCATCGCTTCCTTTCGCTAATTCACGTCAGAGCTCGACACCGAAATTGCGAACGTCCAGCGATTGCTCCTACACTAAAGGTGCCAGCCCTGAAAGCTCTTGCTGGTCCTCATCTCCCACTGGTAACCTCTCAAACGAACCACAAACACTTGGGCTCTGAACTTGTTTAGCCTACTAAAACTTCCAACGTACACAGCCTCTCCTGCTCAATCTGGCCAGAGCTCAACACCGAAATTGCGAACGTCCAGCGATTGCTCCTACACTAAAGGTGCCAGCCCTGAAAGCTCTTGCTGCTCCTCATCTCCCACTGGTAACCTCTCAAACGAACCACAAACACTTGGCCTCTGAACTTGTTTAGGCTACTAAAACTTCCAACGTACACAGCCTCTCCTGCTCAATCTGGCCAAAAATCACCAACGAAATTGCGAACGTCCAGCTATTGCTCCTACACTAATGGTGACAGCCCTCAAAGCTCTTGCTGGTCCTCATCTCCCACTGGTAACCTCTCAAACGAACCACAAACACTTGGCCTCTGAACTTGTTTAGCCTACTAAAACTTCCCAACGTACACAGCCTCTCATGCTCAATCTGGCCAGAGCTCAACACCGAAATTGTGAACGTCCAGCGATTGCTCCTACACTAAAGGTGCCAGCCCTGAAAGCTCTTGCTGGTCCTCATCTCCCACTGGTAACCTCTCAAACGAACCACAAACACTTGGCCTCTGAACTTGTTTAGCCTACTAAAACTTCCAACGTACACAGCCTCTCCTGCTCAATCTGGCCAGAGTTCAACACCGATATTACGAACGTCCAGCGATTGCTCCTACACTAAAGGTGCCAGCCCTGAAAGCTCTTGCTGGTCCTCATCTCCCACTGGTAACCTCTCAAACGAACCACAAACACTTGGCCTCTGAACTTGTTTAGCCTACTAAAACTTCCAACGTACACAGCCTCTCCTGCTCAAACTGGCCAGAGCTCAACACCGAAATTGCGAACGTCCAGCGATTGCTCCTACACTAAAGGTGCCAGCCCTGAAAGCTCTTGCTGGTCCTCATCTCCCACTGGTAACCTCTAAAACGAACCACAAACACTTGGCCTCTGAACTTGTTTAGCCTACTAAAACTTCCAACGTACACAGCCTCTCCTGCTCAATCTGGCCAGAGCTCAACACCGAAATTGCGAACGTCCAGCGATTGCTCCTACACTAATGGTGCCAGCCCTGAAAGCTCTTGCTGGTCCTCATCTCCCACTGGTAACCTCTCAAACGAACCACAAACACTTGGCCTCTGAACTTGTTTAGACACTCAAAGGTCCAGACGTATCATCGCTTCCTTTCGCTAATTCACGTCAGAGCTCAACACCGAAATTGCGAACGTCCAGCGATTGCTCCTACACTAAAGGTGCCAGCCCTGAAAGCTCTTCCTGGTCCTCATCTCCCACTGGTAACCTCTCAAACGAACCACAAACACTTGGCCTCTGAACTTGTTTAGACACTCAAAGGTCCAGACGTATCATCGCTTCCTTTCGCTAATTCACGTCAGAGCTCAACACCGAAATTGCGAACGTCCAGCGATTGCTCCTACACTAAAGGTGCCAGCCCTGAAAGCTCTTGCTGGTCCTCATCTCCCACTGGTAACCTCTCAAACGAACCACAAACACTTGGCCTCTGAACTTGTTTAGGCTACTAAAACTTCCAACGTACACAGCCTCTCCTGCTCAATCTGGCCAGAGCTCAACACCGAAATTGTGAACGTCCAGCGATTGCTCCTACACTAAAGGTGCCAGCCCTGAAAGCTCTTGCTAGTCCTCATCTCCCACTGGTAACCTCTCAAACGAACCACAAACACTTGGCCTCTGAACTTGTTTAGCCTACTAAAACTTCCAACGTACACAGCCTCTCCTGCTCTATATGGTCAAAATTCAACACCGAAATTGCGAACGTCCAGCGATTGCTCCTACACTAATGGTGCCAGCCCTGAAAGCTCTTGCTGGTCCTCATCTCCCACTGGTAACCTCTCAAACGAACCACAAACACTTGGCCTCTGAACTTGTTTAGACACTCAAAGGTCCAGACGTATCATCGCTTCCTTTCGCTAATTCACGTCAGAGCTCAACACCGAAATTGCGAACGTCCAGCGATTGCTCCTACACTAAAGGTGCCAGCCCTGAAAGCTCTTCCTGGTCCTCATCTCCCACTGGTAACCTCTCAAACGAACCACAAACACTTGGCCTCTGAACTTGTTTAGACACTCAAAGGTCCAGACGTATCATCGCTTCCTTTCGCTAATTCACGTCAGAGCTCAACACCGAAATTGCGAACGTCCAGCGATTGCTCCTACACTAAAGGTGCCAGCCCTGAAAGCTCTTGCTGGTCCTCATCTCCCACTGGTAACCTCTCAAACGAACCACAAACACTTGGCCTCTGAACTTGTTTAGGCTACTAAAACTTCCAACGTACACAGCCTCTCCTGCTCAATCTGGCCAGAGCTCAACACCGAAATTGTGAACGTCCAGCGATTGCTCCTACACTAAAGGTGCCAGCCCTGAAAGCTCTTGCTAGTCCTCATCTCCCACTGGTAACCTCTCAAACGAACCACAAACACTTGGCCTCTGAACTTGTTTAGCCTACTAAAACTTCCAACGTACACAGCCTCTCCTGCTCTATATGGTCAAAATTCAACACCGAAATTGTGAACATCCAGCGATTGCTCCTACACTAAAGGTGCCAGCCCTGAAAGCTCTTGCTGGTCCTCATCTCCCACTGGTAACCTCTCAAACGAACCACAAACACTTGGCCTCTGAACTTGTTTAGCCTACTAAAACTTCCAACGTACACAGCCTCTCCTGCACAATCTGGCCAGAGCTCAACACCGAAATTGTGAACGTCCAGCGATTGCTCCTACACTAAAGGTGCCAGCCCTGAAAGCTCTTGCTAGTCCTCATCTCCCACTGGTAACCTCTCAAACGAACCACAAACACTTGGCCTCTGAACTTGTTTAGCCTACTAAAACTTCCAACGTACACAGCCTCTCCTGCTCAATCTGGCCAGAGCTCAACACCGATATTACGAACGTCCAGCGATTGCTCCTACACTAAAGGTGCCAGCCCTGAAAGCTCTTGCTGGTCCTCATCTCCCACTGGTAACCTCTCAAACGAACCACAAACACTTGGCCTCTGAACTTGTTTAGCCTACTAAAACTTCCAACGTACACAGCCTCTCCTGCTCAATCTGGCCAGAGCTCAACACCGATATTACGAACGTCCAGCGATTGCTCCTACACTAAAGGTGCCAGCCCTGAAAGCTCTTGCTGGTCCTCATCTCCCACTGGTAACCTCTCAAACGAACCACAAACACTTGGGCTCTGAACTTGTTTAGCCTACTAAAACTTCCAACGTACACAGCCTCTCCTGCTCAATCTGGCCAGAGCTCAACACCGAAATTACGAACGTCCAGCGATTGCTCCTACACTAAAGGTGCCAGCCCTGAAAGCTCTTGCTGGTCTCATCTCCCACTGGTAACCTCTCAAACGAACAACAAAAACTTGGCCTCTGAACTTGTTTAGCCTACTAAAACTTCCAACGTACACAGCCTCTCCTGCTCAATCTGGCCAGAAATGAACACCGATATTACGAACGTCCAGGGATTGCTCCTACTCTAAAGGTGCCAGCCCTGAAAGCTCTTGCTGGTCCTCATCTCCCACTGGTAACCTCTCAAACGAACCACAAACACTTGGCCTCTGAACTTGTTTAGCCTACTAAAACTTCCAACGTACACAGCCTCTCCTGCTCAATCTGGCCAAATTCAACACCGAAATTGCGAACGTCCAGGGATTGCTCCTACACTAATGGTGCGAGCCCTGAAAGCTCTTGCTGGTCCTCATCTCCCACTGGTAACCTCTCAAACGAACCACAAACACTTGGGCTCTGAACTTGTTTAGCCTACTAAAACTTCCAACGTACACAGCCTCTCCTGCTCAATCTGGAAAGAGCTCAACACCGAAATTGCGAACGTCCAGCGATTGCTCCTACACTAAAGGTGCCAGCCCTGAAAGCTCTTGCTGGTCCTCATCTCCCACTGGTAACCTCTCAAACGAACCACAAACACTTGGCCTCTGAACTTGTTTAGACACTCAAAGGTCCAGACGTATCATCGATTCCTTTCGCTAATTCACGTCAGAGCTCAACACCGAAATTGCGAACGTCCAGCGATTGCTCCTACACTAAAGGTGCCAGCCCTGAAAGCTCTTGCTAGTCCTCATCTCCCACTGGTAACCTCTAAAACGAACCGACAAACACTTGGCCTCTGAACTTGTTTAGCCTACTAAAACTTCCAACGTACACAGCCTCTCCTGCTCTATATGGTCAAAATTCAACACCGAAATTGTGAACATCCAGCGATTGCTCCTACACTAAAGGTGCCAGCCCTGAAAGCTCTTGCTGGTCCTCATCTCCCACTGGTAACCTCTCAAACGAACCACAAACACTTGGCCTCTGAACTTGTTTAGCCTACTAAAACTTCCAACGTACACAGCCTCTCCTGCTCAATCTGGCCAGAGCTCAACACCGAAATTGTGAACGTCCAGCGATTGCTCCTACACTAAAGGTGCCAGCCCTGAAAGCTCTTGCTAGTCCTCATCTCCCACTGGTAACCTCTCAAACGAACCACAAACACTTGGCCTCTGAACTTGTTTAGCCCTACTAAAACTTCCAACGTACACAGCCTCTCCTGCTCAATCTGGCCAAAATTCAACAACCCGAAATTGTGAACATCCAGCGATTGCTCCTACACTAAAGGTGCCAGCCCTGAAAGCTCTTGCTGGTCCTCATCTCCCACTGGTAACCTCTCAAACGAACCACAAACACTTGGGCTCTGAACTTGTTTAGCCTACTAAAACTTCCAACGTACACAGCCTCTCCTGCTCAATCTGGCCAGAGCTCAACACCGATATTACGAACGTCCAGGGATTGCTCCTACACTAATGGTGCGAGCCCTGAAAGTTCTTGCTGGTCCTCATCTCCCACTGGTAACCTCTCAAAACGAACCACAAACACTTGGGCTCTGAACTTGTTTAGACACCCAAAGGTCCAGACGTATCATCGCTTCCTTTCGCTAATTCACGTCAAGAGCTCAACACCGAAATTGCGAACGTCCAGCGATTGCTCCTACACTAATGGTGCGAGCCCTGAAAGCTCTTGCTGGTCCTCATCTCCCACTGGTAACCTCTCAAACGAACCACAAACACTTGGCCTCTGAACTTGTTTAGACACCCAAAGGTCCAGACGTATCATCGCTTCCTTTCGCTAATTCACGTCAGAGCTCAACACCGAAATTGCGAACGTCCAGCGATTGCTCCTACACTAAAGGTGCCAGTCCTGAAAGCTCTTGCTGGTCCTCATCTCCCACTGGTAACCTCTCAAACGACCCACAAACACTTGGGCTCTGAACTTGTTTAGCCTACTAAAACTTCCAACGTACACAGCCTCTCCTGCTCAATCTGGCCAGAGCTCAACACCGATATTACGAACGTCCAGCGATTGTTCCTACACTAAAGGTGCCAGCCCTGAAAGCTCTTGCTGGTCCTCATCTCCCACTGGTAACCTCTCAAACGAACCACAAACACTTGGGCTCTGAACTTGTTTAGCCTACTAAAACTTCCAACGTACACAGCCTCTCCTGCTCAAACTGGCCAAAATTCAACACCGAAATTGCGAACATCCAGGGATTGCTCCTACACTAATGGTGCGAGCCCTGAAAGCTCTTGCTGGTCCTCATCTCCCACTGGTAACCTCTCAAACGAACCACAAACACTTGGGCTCTGAACTTGTTTAGCCTACTAAAACTTCCAACGTACACAGCCTCTCCTGCTCAATCTGGCCAGAGCTCAACACCGAAATTGCGAACGTCCAGCGATTGCTCCTACACTAAAGGTGCCAGCCCTGAAAGCTCTTGCTGGTCCTCATCTCCCACTGGTAACCTCTCAAACGAACCACAAACACTTGGCCTCTGAACTTGTTTAGACACTCAAAGGTCCAGACGTATCATCGCTTCCTTTCACTAATTCACGTCAGAGCTCAACACCGAAATTGCGAACGTCCAGCGATTGCTCCTACACTAAAGGTGCCAGCCCTGAAAGCTCTTCCTGGTCCTCATCTCCCACTGGTAACCTCTCAAACGAACCACAAACACTTGGCCTCTGAACTTGTTTAGCCTACTAAAACTTCCAACGTACACAGCCTCTCCTGCTCAATCTGGCCAGAGCTCAACACCGAAATTGTGAACGTCCAGCGATTGCTCCTACACTAAAGGTGCCAGCCCTGAAAGCTCTTGCTAGTCCCTCATCTCCCACTGGTAACCTCTAAAACGAACCACAAACACTTGGCCTCTGAACTTGTTTAGCCTAACTAAAACTTCCAACGTACACAGCCTCTCCTGCTATATATGGTCAAAATTCAACACCGAAATTGTGAACATCCAGCGATTGCTCCTACACTAAAGGTGCCAGCCCTGAAAGCTCTTGCTGGTCCTCATCTCCCACTGGTAACCTCTCAAACGAACCACAAACACTTGGCCTCTGAACTTGTTTAGCCTACTAAAACTTCCAACGTACACAGCCTCTCCTGCTCAATCTGGCCAGAGCTCAACACCGAAATTGTGAACGTCCAGCGATTGCTCCTACACTAAAGGTGCCAGCCCTGAAAGCTCTTGCTAGTCCTCATCTCCCACTGGTAACCTCTCAAACGAACCACAAACACTTGGCCTCTGAACTTGTTTAGCCTACTAAACTTCCAACGTACACAGCCTCTCCTGCTCAATCTGGCCAAAATTCAACACCGAAATTGTGAACATCCAGCGATTGCTCCTACACTAAAGGTGCCAGCCCTGAAAGCTCTTGCTGGTCCTCATCTCCCACTGGTAACCTCTCAAACGAACCACAAACACTTGGGCTCTGAACTTGTTTAGCCTACTAAAACTTCCAACGTACACAGCCTCTCCTGCTCAATCTGGCCAGAGCTCAACACCGATATTACGAACGTCCAGGGATTGCTCCTACACTAATGGTGCGAGCCCTGAAAGTTCTTGCTGGTCCTCATCTCCCACTGGTAACCTCTCAAACGAACCACAAAACACTTGGGCTCTGAACTTGTTTAGACACCCAAAGGTCCAGACGTATCATCGCTTCCTTTCGCTAATTCACGTCAGAGCTCAACACCGAAATTGCGAACGTCCAGCGATTGCTCCTACACTAAAGGTGCCAGCCCTGAAAGCTCTTGCTGGTCCTCATCTCCCACTGGTAACCTCTCAAACGAACCACAAACACTTGGGCTCTGACTTGTTTAGACACCCAAAGGTCCAGACGTATCATCGCTTCCTTTCGCTAATTCACGTCAGAGCTCAACACCGAAATTGCGAACGTCCAGCGATTGCTCCTACACTAAAGGTGCCAGCCCTGAAAGCTCTTGCTGGTCCTCATCTCCCACTGGTAACCTCTCAAACGAACCACAAACACTTGGCCTCTGAACTTGTTTAGACACCCAAACGTCCAGACGTATCATCGCTTCCTTTCGCTAATTCACGTCAGAGCTCAACACCAAAATTGCGAACGTCCAGCGATTGCTCCTACACTAAAGGTGCCAGTCCTGAAAGCTCTTGCTGGTCCTCATCTCCCACTGGTAACCTCTCAAACGAACCACAAACACTTGGGCTCTGAACTTGTTTAGCCTACTAAAACTTCCAACGTACACAGCCTCTCCTGCTCAATCTGGCCAAAATTCAACACCGAAATTGCGAACGTCCAGCGATTGCTCCTACACTAATGGTGCGAGCCCTGAAAGCTCTTGCTGGTCCTCATCTCCCACTGGTAACCTCTCAAACGAACCACAAACACTTGGCCTCTGAACTTGTTTAGACACCCAAAGGTCCAGACGTATCATCGCTTCCTTTCGCTAATTCACGTCAGAGCTCAACACCGAAATTGTGAACGTCCAGCGATTGCTCCTACACTAAAGGTGCCAGCCCTGAAAGCTCTTGCTGGTCCTCATCTCCCACTGGTAACCTCTCAAACGAACCACAAACACTTGGGCTCTGAACTTGTTTAGCCTACTAAAACTTCCAACGTACACAGCCTCTCCTGCTCAATCTGGCCAGAGCTCAACACCGATATTACGAACGTCCAGCGATTGCTCCTACACTTAAGGTGCCAGCCCTGAAAGCTCTTCCTGGTCCTCATCTCCCACTGGTAACCTCTCAAACGAACCACAAACACTTGGGCTCTGAACTTGTTTAGACACTCAAAGGTCCAGACGTATCATCGCTTCCTTTCGCTAATTCACGTCAGAGCTCAACACCGAAATTGCGAACGTCCAGCGATTGCTCCTACACTAAAGGTGCCAGCCCTGAAAGCTCTTGCTAGTCCTCATCTCCCACTGGTAACCTCTCAACGAACCACAAACACTTGGCCTCTGAACTTGTTTAGCCTACTAAAACTTCCAACGTACACAGCCTCTCCTGCTCAATCTGGCCAAAATTCAACACCGAAATTGGAATATCCAGCGATTGCTCCTACACTAAAGGTGCCAGCCCTGAAAGCTCTTGCTGGTCCTCATCTCCCACTGGTAACCTCTCAAACGAACCACAAACACTTGGCCTCTGAACTTGTTTAGCCTACTAAAACTTCCAACGTACACAGCCTCTCCTGCTCAATCTGGCCAGAGCTCAACACCGAAATTACGAACGTCCAGCGATTGCTCCTACACTAAAGGTGCCAGCCCTGAAAGCTCTTGCTGTTCCTCATCTCCCACTGGTAACCTCTCAAACGAACCACAAACACTTGGCCTCTGAACTTGTTTAGCCTACTACAACTTCCAACGTACACAGCCTCTCCTGCTCAATCTGGCCAGAGCTCAACACCGAAATTACGAACGTCCAGCGATTGCTCCTACACTAAAGGTGCCAGCCCTGAAAGCTCTTGCTGGTCCTCATCTCCACTGGTAACCTCTCAAACGAACCACAAACACTTGGCCTCTGAACTTGTTTAGCCTACTAAAACTTCCAACGTACACAGCCTCTCCTGCTCAATCTGGCCAGAGCTCAACACCGATATTACGAACGTCCAGCGATTGCTCCTACACTAAAGGTGCCAGCCCTGAAAGCTCTTGCTGGTCCTCATCTCCCACTGGTAACCTCTCAAACGAACCACAAACACTTGGCCTCTGAACTTGTTTAGCCTACTAAAACTTCCAACGTACACAGCCTCTCCTGCTCAATCTGGCCAGAGCTCAACACCGATATTACGAACGTCCAGCGATTGCTCCTACACTAAAGGTGCCAGCCCTGAAAGCTCTTGCTGGTCCTCATCTCCCACTGGTAACCTCTCAAACGAACCACAAACACTTGGCCTCTGAACTTGTTTAGCCTACTAAAAACTTCCAACGTACACAGCCTCTCCTGCTCAATCTGGCCAGAGCTCAACACCGAAATTACGAACGTCCAGCGATTGCTCCTACACTAAAGGTGCCAGCCCTGAAAGCTCTTGCTGGTCCTCATCTCCCACTGGTAACCTCTCAAACGATCACAAAAACTTGGCCTCTGAACTTGTTTAGCCTACTAAAACTTCCAACGTACACAGCCTCTCCTGCTCAATCTGGCCAGAACTGAACACCGAAATTGCGAAACGTCCAGGATTGCTCCTACACTAAAGGTGCCAGCCCCTGAAAGCTCTTGCTGGTCCTCATCTCCCACTGGTAACCTCTCTAAACGAACCACAAACACTTGGGCTCTGAACTTGTTTAGCCTACTAAAACTTCCAACGTACACAGCCTCTCCTGCTCAATCTGGCCAAAATTCAACACCGAAATTGCGAACGTCCAGGGATTGCATCCTACACTAATGGTGCGAGCCCTGAAAGCTCTTGCTGGTCCTCATCTCCCACTGGTAACCTA